>NW_022651066.1:150000-151271 GCF_004027225.2 Strigops habroptila
ACTCACCCAGGCCCGGGTGGGCTCAGCGCTGTTTAGGGCGCCGGGAAAGGTCCCAAGCACGGTTATGGAGCGAGAAATAGAAAAGTAAGGTTAAAAAGTAACGCTCCACCCTCCCCGTCGGGGAATCGAACCCCGGTCTCCCGCGTGACAGGCGGGGATACTCACCACTATACTAACGAGGAAGTGACTAACTGATGGCCCCGGCTGCCGCTCCCCAGAGCTGGTGTCGGTGTGTCTGGTCCCTCCCCAGCGTCAATGTCGGTACGTCCGGTCCTTTCCTGATGCCGCTATCGGTGTGCCCGGTCCCTCCCCGGTGTCAAGGAGGGAAGGCGCGGCTTGGAACAGCGGGGAAGGGGCGGACACGCGTTTGGCCGGCGGAGATGAGGGGCGAGGGCGGGCGTCTCAATGCGCGGCGCCGTGGCTTAGTTGGTTAAAGCGCCTGTCTAGTAAACAGGAGATCCTCGGTTCGAATCCCAGCGGTGCCTCTGCTGTATCGCTTTATATCGCGACAGTCATGCGTGTTCTTTTCTAGTTTACCTTCATTTTGTCGGTTTTAAAATCCTCCACAACTGGGGTGGAAAAATAGCTGGGGAAAAAAAACGTTTTCCTCGACGGGGACTCGAACCCGAGGCGCACCGGTGAAATCGCCGACTCCTAACCACCACGAGGGAGGGCTGAGATAGCTCCTCACCGCTGCCGTCTTCCCGCCTCTTCGCTTCGGGTGGGAAAGCCGGATCCAAACGCCGCGCAGCCATTGGCTGAGAGTCTTCAGCGAACGAACCAATCAGCGTGCGCGCTTTGGAGCCTGCCCAGCAGAGCCCTTCCCCGGTCTCCCCCCGTCCTCCCGCGGGGCTGCGGCCACTCTGGGGGGGAAGGACTCGGCTCCAGCCCCCCCGAACGCCCATAAACCCCTTTTAGTCCATCGCAGACAGACCGTCCTCCTCCGCTTATCCTCCAGGCTCTTTATTACTCCCTGGAACCAAGATTTTGGGGGCAGATTGGGGGATTTTGGCATCAGTTTGGGGGGGGTTGGGACCGCTTCGCCCTCACAACCCACACATGGAGCCTCTCGTGTGCCCAAGGACTTGTAGTGGAGACACAACGGCTGTAAACGACTTTTAATCACCTTTACGGTGCACAACTAAAGCCACTTGGGCCCGCTGAGCGTTGCCATGGTGTGTCCCCACGTGTGACAGTGACCATCACTCAGGGCTCAACCAAGCCCCACTCTCCTCCACGTCGCGTGGAACCACCAGGAAAACCTCACAGAG
>NW_022651067.1:0-79880 GCF_004027225.2 Strigops habroptila
TATGGATGCTATGGGGTACCATAGAGTGCTATTGGGTACTATGTGTGTCTATGGGTCCCTCTGGGTGCTGTTGAGTACTCTGTGTGTCTGTGGGTCTCTATGGGTGCTATGGGGTACTATGTGTGTCTATGGGTCCCTGTGGATCCCTATGGGTGCTATTGAGTGCTATGCATGTCTATGATGCCTTATCAGTCCCTATGGGTGCTATTGGGTACCATAGGATGCTGTTGGGTACTATGGTTCCTTATGGGTCTCTATGGGTGCTATTGGGTACCATAGGATGCTATTAGGTACTATATGTCCCTATGGATCGCTATGGATGGTCTTGGGTACTACGTACATCTATATGTCACCATGAGTCTCTATGGATGCTATGGGGCACTATTGGGTGCTATTGGGTATTATTGCATACTATGTGTACCTCTGTGGCCTTATGGATCCCTATGGGTGCTATTGGGTACTATGTGTGTCTATGAGTCCCTATGGGTGCTATTGGGTACTATGTGTGTCTATGGGTCCCTATGGGTGCTATTGGGTACTATGTGTGTCTATGGGTCCCTATGGGTGCTAGTGGGTACTATGTGTGTCTATGAGTGCCTATGGGTGCCAGTGGGTACTATGCGTGTCTATGGGTCCCTTTGGGTGCTAGTGGGTACTATGTGTGTCTATGGTTCCCTGTGGGTGCTAGTGGGTACTATGTGTGTCTATGGGTCCCTTTGGGTGCTATTGGGTACTATGTGTGTGTATGGTTCCCTATGGGTTCCTATGGATGCTGGTGGGTTCTGTCTGTGTCCATGTGTCCCTATGGGTGCTGGTGGGTACTATGTGTGTCTATGGTTCCCTATGGGTTCCTATGGATGCTGGTGGGTTCTGTCTGTGTCCGTGTGTCCCTATGGGTGCTATTGGGTACTATGTGTGTCTATGATTCCCTATGGGTTCCTATGGATGCTGGTGGGTTCTGTCTGTGTCCATGTGTCCCTATGGGTGCTATTGGGTAGTATGCGTGTCTATGGGTCCCTATGGGTGCTATTGGGTACTATGCGTGTCCATGTGTCCCTATGGGTGCTATTGGGTACTATGTGTGTCTATGAGTCCCTATGGGTTCCTATGGATACTGGTGGGTTCTGTCTCTGTCTATGTGTCCCTATGGGTGCTATTGGGTACTATGTATGTCTACGGTTACCTACAGATCCCTGTGGATGCTGTTGAGTACTATGCACATCTATGATTCCCTATGGGTCTCTATGGATCTTATTGGATACTATGCATGTTTATAGTTCTCTATGGGTCTGTATAGATGCCATAGGGTACCATAGCATACTCTAGGGTGCCATAGGGTCCCATGGGTTACCGTAGGGTGCCATAGGGTCCCATGGGTTACCGTAGGGTGCCATAGGGTGCCATAGGGTGCTATGGGGAGCTATGGGGTGCTCTGGGGCGCTATGGGGCTCCGTTGCCCGCAGTTCTCGGTGGTGCTGCACAAGCTGTTCTGCCGCCTGGCCAAGCCGTGCCCGGTGCAGGTGTGGGTGGGGGTCCCACCGCCCCCCGGGGCGCTGCTCCGCGCCGTCGCCGTCTACAAGAAGTCGGAGCACGTGGCCGAGGTGGTGCGGAGGTGCCCCCACCACGAGCGCTGCGGGGGGGGCAGCGACGGTGAGCCCGGGGGGGCTGTGGGGGGGGTATGGGGGGGCTATGGGGTGGATATGGGGGGATATGGGGGGGGTATGGGGTGGCTATGGGGTGTCTATGGGGTTCTATGGGGGGGTATTGGGGGGTCAGGAGGTGCCCCCACCACAAGTGCTGCGGGGGGGGCAGCAATGGTGAGCCCGGGGGGGCTGTGGGGGGCTATGGAGGGGTATGGGGGAGGTATGGGGGGATATGGGGGGTCTATGGGGTGCTATGGGGTGTCTATGGGGGGGTATTGGGGGGTCAGGAGGTGCCCCCACCACGAGCGCTGCGGGGGGGGCAGCGACGGTGAGCCCGGGGGGGCTGTGGGGGGGTATGGGGGGGCTATGGGGTGGATATGGGGGGGATATGGGGGGGGTATGGGGTGGATATGGGGTGCTATGGGGTGTCTATGGGGGGGTATTGGGGGGTCAGGAGGTGCCCCCACCACGAGCGCTGCGGGGGGGGGCAGCGACGGTGAGCCCGGGGGGGCTGTGGGGGTGATATGGGGGGGCTATGGGGTGGATATGGGGGGCTATGGGGTGCTATGGGGTGTCTATGGGGGGGTATTGGGGGGTCAGGAGGTGCCCCCACCGCGAGCGCTGCAGGGGGGGCAGAGACGCTGAGCCCGGGGGGGGCTGTGGGGGGGTATGGGGGGGGTATGGGGTGGATATGGGGTGTCTATGGGGGGTATTGGGGGGTCAGGAGGTGCCCCCAGCACGAGCGCTGCGGGGGGGGCAGCGACGGTGAGCCCGGGGGGGCTGTGGGGGGGCTATGGGGTGGATATGGGGGGGCTATGGGGGGTTATGGGGTGTCTCTGGGGTGCTATGGGGTGTCTGTGGGGGGGTATTGGGGGGTCAGGAGGTGCCCCCACCACGAGCGCTGCGAGGGGGGCAGCGATGGTGATCCCGGGGGGGCTATGGGGGGCTATGGGGGGGAGATGGGGTGGATATGGGGGTCTATGGGGTGGCTATGGGGGGTTATGGGGTGGCTATGGGGTGTCTATGGGGGGGTATTGGGGGGTCAGGAGGTGCTCCCACCACGAGTGCTGTGGGGGGGGGCAGCGACGGTGAGGCTGGGGGGGCTATGGGGTGGATATAGGGGGGTATTGGGGTGTCTATGGGGGCCTATGGGGTGGTCTGTGGGTGTTTATGGGGTGGATATGGGGGTCTATGGGGGTCTATGGGGTGGATATGGGGGGCTGTGGGGGACTATGGGGGTCTATGGGGTGGATATGGGGTAGATATGGGCGTCTATGGAGAGCTATGAGGCTCTATGGGGTGTCTGGGGGGGTCTACAGGGTGTCTGTGGGGAGCTATGGAGGGTCTATGGGTGTCTATGGGGGCCTGTGGGGTGTCTATGGGTGTGTATGGGGTGCTATGGGATGTCTATGGGGGGCTATGGGGTGTCAATAGGATGCTATAGGGGGTCTATGAGGTGGCTATGGGGGGCTATGAGGTGCCTATGGGGGTCTATGGGGGGCTATGGGGTGTCTATGGGGCATCTGTGGGGGGCTATGGGGGGCTATGGAGGGCTATGAGGGTCTATGGGGTGTCTTTGGGGGTCTACGGGGTGTCTGTGGGGAGCTATGGAGGGTCTAGGGGTGTCTATGGGGGCCTGTGGGGTGTCTATGGGTGCCTATGGGGTGCTATGGGTATCTAGAGGGGGCTATGGGGTGTCAACAGGAGGCTATGGGGTGTCTATGGGGGGCTATGGGGTGTCTATGGGGGCTCATTGGTGTCTATGGGGCTGACTTTGGGGTGTCCCCCCCCCCCAGGCCTGGCGCCCCCTCAGCACCTGATCCGGGTGGAGGGGAACCCCCAGGCCCGTTACCATGACGACGAGACCACCAAGAGGCACAGTGTGACCGTTCCCTATGAGCCCCCCGAGGTACCCCCAAACCGAGCCCCAAAATACCCCCCAGGGACCCCAAATACCCCCTTTGGGACCCCGAATACCCCTTTGGGACCCCAAAATACCCCCCAGGGACCCCAAATACCCCCTTTGGGACCCCAAATACCCCCCAGGGACCACAAATACCCCCTTTGGGACCCCAAATACCCCTTTGAGACCCCAAAATACCCCCCAGGGACCACAAATACCCCCTTTGGGACCCCAAAATACCCCTTTGGGACCCCAAATACCCTCCAGGGACCACAAATACCCCCTTTGGGACCCCAAAATACCCCCCAGGGACCCCAAAATACCCCCCAGGGACCCCAAAAACCCCCTTTGGGACCCCAAAATACCCCCTTGAGACCCCAAATACCCCTTTGGGACCCCAAAATACCCCCTTTGAGATGCCAAATCCTCCCTTTGGACCCCCCTAAATGCCCCAATACCCCCTTTGGGACCCCAAAATACCCCCTTTGGGACCCCAAATTACCCCCCAGGGACCACAAATACCCTCTTGAGACCCCAAATACCCCCTTTGGAACCCCCCAAATGCCCCAATACCAGCTTTGGGACCCCAAATACCCCCCCTTCAGACCGAAATACCCCTTTGGGACCCCAAAAATACCCCTTTGGACCCCCCTAAATGCCCCTAATACCCCCCAAGTACCCCAAATATCCCCTTTGCGACCCCAAATTCCTGCTTTGGAACCCCTTAAATGCCCCAATACCCCCTTTGGGACCCCAAAATATCCCCTTTAGGACCCCAAATCCTGCATTTGGACTCCCCTAAAGGCCCTCATTCTCCCTTTGGGACCCCAAATCCACCCTTTGGGACCCCAAATCCCCCCTTTGGAACCCCCTAAATACCCCAATACCCCCTTTGAGACCCCCAAATACCCATTTGAGACCCCAAATCCCCCCTTTGGACCCCCCTAAATGCCCCATTACACCCTTTGGGACTCCAAAATATCCACTTTAGGACCCCAAATCCCACATTTGGACCCCCCTAAATGCCCTCATCCTCCCTTTGGGACCCCAAATCCACTCTTTGGGACCCCAAATCCCCCCTTTGGAACCCACTAAATGCCTGAATACCCCTTTGGGACCCCCAAATACCCGTTTGAGACCCCAAATACCCCCTTTGGGACCCCAAACCCCTTGTCTAGACCCCAAAATACCCGTTTGGAACCTCCTAAATGCCATAATACCCCCTTTGAGACCCCAAAATATCCCCTTTGGGACCCCAAATTCCCCCTCGAGACCCCCCTAAATGCCCCAATACTCCCTTTGGGACCCCAAATCCCCCTTTAGAACCCCTTCAATGCCCCAATACCCCCTTTGGGACCCCAAATATCCCCTTGAGACCCAAAAATCCCCCCCCAGGGACCCCAAAATCCATCCGTAAGACCCCCAAATACCCCTTTGGGACCCCAAATCCCCCCTTTGGAACCCCCTAAATGCCCCAATACCCCCTTTGAGACCCCCAAATACCCCTTTGAGACCCCAAATACCCCCTTTGGGACCCCAAAATACCCCTTTGGGACCCCAAATACCCCCCAGGGACCACAAAATACCCCCTTTGGGACCCCAAAATACCCCCTTGAGACCCCAAATACCCCTTTGGGACCCCAAAATACCCCCTTTGAGATGCCAAATCCTCCCTTTGGACCCCCCTAAATGCCCCAATACCCCATTTGGGACCCCAAAATACCCCCTTTGGGACCCCAAATTACCCCCCAGGGACCACAAATACCCTCTTGAGACCCCAAATACCCCCTTTGGAACCCCCCAAATGCCCCAATACCAGCTTTGGGACCCCAAATACCCCCCCTTCAGACCGAAATACCCCTTTGGGACCCCAAAATACCCCTTTGGACCCCCCTAAATGCCCTAATACCCCCCCAAGTACCCCAAATATCCCCTTTGCGACCCCAAATCCTCGCTTTGGAACCCCTTAAATGCCCCATTACACCCTTTGGGACCCCAAAATATCCCCTTTAGGACCCCAAATCCTGCATTTGGACTCCCCTAAAGGCCCTCATTCTCTCTTTGGGACCCCAAATCCACCCTTTGGGACCCCAAATCCCCCCTTTGGAACCCCCTAAATACCCCAATACCCCCTTTAAGACCCCCAAATACCCATTTGAGACCCCAAATCCCCCCTTTGGACCCCCCTAAATGCCCCATTACACCCTTTGGGACCCCAAAATATCCACTTTAGGACCCCAAATCCCACATTTGGACCCCTCTAAATGCCCTCATCCTCCCTTTGGGACCCCAAATCCACCCTTTGGGACCCCAAATCCCCCCTTTGGAACCCCCTAAATACCCCAATACCCCTTTGAGACCCCCAAATACCAATTTGAGACCCCAAATCGCCCCTTTGGACCCCCCTAAATGCCCCATTACACCCTTTGGGACTCCAAAATATCCACTTTAGGACCCCAAATCCCACATTTGGACCCCCCTAAATGCCCTCATCCTCCCTTTGGGACCCCAAATCCACTCTTTGGGACCCCAAATCCCCCCTTTGGAACCCACTAAATGCCTGAATACCCCCTTTGGGACCCCCAAATACCCGTTTGAGACCCCAAATACCCCCTTTGGGACCCCAAACCCCTTGTCTAGACCCCAAAATACCCCTTTGGAACCCCCTAAATGCCATAATACCCCCTTTGAGACCCCAAAATATCCCCTTTGGGACCCCAAATCCCCCCTTGAGACCCCCCTAAATGCCCCAATACTCCCTTTGGGACCCCAAATCCCCCTTTAGAACCCCCTCAATGCCCCAATACCCTCTTTGGGACCCCAAATATCCCCTTGAGACCCAAAAATCCCCCCCCAGGGACCCCAAAATCCATCTGTAAGACCCCCATATACCCCTTTGGGACCCCAAATACCCCCTTTGGGACCCCAAACCCCTTGTCTAGACCCCACAATACCCCTTTGGAACCCCCTAAGTGCCCCAATACCCCCCCAAGAACCCCAAATATCCCCTTTGGGACCCCAAATCCCCCCTTTGGACCCCCCTAAATGCCCCATTACCCCCTCTGGGACCCCAAAATATCCCCTTTGGGACCCCAAATCCCCCCTTTGGACCCCCCTAAATGCCCCAATACCCCGTTTGGGACCCCAAAATATCCCCTTTAGGACCCCAAATCCCGCATTTGGACCCCCCTAAATACCCCATTACCCCCTTTGGGACCCCCAAATATGCCTTTGAGACCACAAATCCCCCCTTTGGACCCCCCTAAATGCCCCAAATCCCCCCTCAAGACCCCCATAGAGGGGTTTTGGGGGGTGTTTTAAGGTGCTGGGGGTTAGTTTTGGGGTGTCCCCCCCCCATAACGCTGCCCCATGGTTGCCCCCCAGGTGGGCTCGGACTGTACCACGGTGCTCTACAACTTCATGTGCAACAGCTCGTGCATGGGGGGCATGAACCGGCGCCCCATCCTCGCCATCCTCACCCTCGAGGGGCCCGCGTGAGTGGGGGTCCCCCTATATAGGCCCCTATATAGGTCTCGGGGTGCCCTATAGCTTGGGGTTCCCCCCATATGGGTTTCAAATGGGTGTTGGGGGGGGATTGGGGTATCCCCTATGTGGGTGTTGGGGTTGATGCTTTATGGGGGGGGGGTGCCCCGTAGGTTGGGGTCCCCCCTATGTAAGGTTTGGGGTGTCCCCTATGTTGGGGGTCCTCTTAGATGGGGTTTGCGTGGGGTTTGGGGTGCCCCATGGGTTGGGGTATCCCCTATATGGGTGGTGGGGTCCCCCTTGGATGGGTGTCAGTGGGTCCGTATGGGTGCTGCGGGGTCGCTATGGGTGCTGTGGGTTCCTATGGGTGTCAGTGGGTCCCTATGGGTCCGTATGTGTTCCTATGAGTCGCTATGGTCCCTATATGTCCCTATGTGTCTGTATGGGTGCTGTGGGTCCCTGTGTGTCCCTATGGTCCCTATGTGTCTCTATGAGTCCGTGTGGGTGCTGTGGGTCCCTATGTGTCCTTATGTGTCCCTATGGTCCTTATATGTCCCTATGGGTGCTGTGGGTCCCTGTGTGTCCCTATGATCCCTATGTGTCCTTATCTGTCCCTATGTGTCCTATGGGTGATGTGGGTCCCTATGAGTCCCTATAGGTGCTGTGGGTCCCTATGTCTCCCTATGTGTCCTTATATGGTTCTGTAGTCCCTATGGTCACGCTGTGTCTGTATGAGTGTCTATGTGTCCTTATGTATCTGTGTATGTCTGTATGGATTCCTATAGTCACTATATGTACTTATGATTCCTATATGTCCCTATATTTCACTATAGATCCCTATGGTCCCAATGTGTCCTTATGGATCCCTATGGATTCCTATGGTCCCTGTGTGTCCCTATGGTCCCTATATGTCCTTGTATGTCCCTATGGATCTTTATGGTTCCTATATGTTTCTATGGTCTCTATATGTCCCTATGTGTACCTATGGATGTTTATGGATCCCTATGGTACTTATATGTTGCTATGGTCCCTATATGTCTCTGTGGATCCCTATAGGTGCCTGTATGTCCCTATGAGTGCTCTGGGTCCCTATGGATCCCTATGATCCCTATGTGTTTCTGTAGTCCCTATATGTGCCTATGGTCCCTATATGTCTTTATAGTCCTTATATGTTTGTATGTGTCCCTAGGGATTCCTATGGTCCCTATATGTCTATATGGTGCCTATATATTTCTATGGATTGCTATATGTCCCTGTATGTTCCTATGGGTGCTGTGGGTCCCTATGGATCCCTATGGTCCCTATATGTCTTTATGGTCCCTATATGTCCCTATGGTCTCTATATGTCCCTATGGATCGATATGGTTCCTATGTGTTCCTATGGTCCCTATATGTCTCTGTGGATCCTTATACATCCCAGTATGTCCCTACGTGTCTTTATATGTCCATGTATGTCCCTATATGCTCCCATGGTCCCTATGGATCCCTGTATGTGCCTGTGGTGTGCCGGCAGGGGGCAGGTCCTGGGCCGCCGCTGTTTTGAGGTGCGGGTCTGTGCCTGCCCCGGCCGGGACCGGCGCATCGAGGAGGAGAACCACCGCCGGAGGGGCGGCGCCGGGGGCGTGGCCAAGCGCGGTGAGGGGCGGGGCCACACCGTGTATGGTGAGGGCAGGGGCGGGGCGTGAGCCTGGGGGGGCGGGGCCACACCATGTATGGTGAGGGAAGGGATGGGGCTTGAGCCGGGGGCGGGGCCTCGGGTCGGGGCGGGGGCTTGGGCCAGGGGCTATGCCATGTATGGTGAGGGGAAGGGGCGGGGCTTGAGCCGGGAGCGGGGCTTGGGGCTGGGGCCACACCATATATGGTGAGCCCGGGGGCGGGGCTTGAGCCGGGGCGGGGCCACACCATGTATGGTGAGGGAAGGGGTGGGGCTTGATCCGGGGGCGGGGCCACGGGCCGGGGCGGGGGCTTGGGCCAGGGGCTACACCATATATGGTGAGAGAAGGGGCGGGGCTTGAGCCGGGGCTGGGGCCTCAGGCCTGGGGTGGGGCCACACCATGTATGGTGAAGGAAGGGGTTGGGCTTGAGCCGGGGTGGTGCTTGAGGCCGGGGGGCGGGGCCACACCATGTATGGAGAGGGAAGGGGCGGGGCTTGAGCCCGCGGGCGGGGCCTCGGGCCAGGGCCGGGGCTTGTACCAGGCCACACCATATATGGTGAGGGAAGGGGCAGGGCCTGGGGCTGGGGCTTGGGGGCTGGGGCTGCACCATATATGGTGAGGGAAGGGGCGGGGCTTTAGCCCAGGGGTGGGGCCTCGGGCCAGGGCTTGGGGTTGGGGCTGCACCATATATGGTGAGGGTGGGGGCGGGGCCTGGGCCGAGGGGCGGAGCCAAGCGCTGGGGGGGTGTTAATGGCAAAGGGGCGGGGTTTAGTGCCAGGGGCGGGGCCAAGGGGCAGGGGGCGGGGCCAGGGCCCTCTCTTGTTCCATATAGGGCTGGGGGGGGGCTTAATGTGGGTCCTTAAGGGGGCACCCAATGGTTGGGTGCTTATGGGGGGGGGTCAGTGTGGGTCCTATCAGTGCTTAGAGGGGGGTATCCCTAACATGGGGGGCTATGGGGGACAAGGGGGGTGTCCCAATAATGGTCTCACCCCTTTGTGCCCCCCCTGCCCCAGCTCTGCCCCCCCCGGTTGAAGCCCCTGAGAGCTCCAAGAAGCGGGTGCTGAACCCCGACAATGAGGAGTTCTCTCTGCTGGTGGGTCCTGGGGGGCCCAAAGGGGGGGTTTGGGGTCCTATGGGGCAATTTGGGCTCTCAAAGGGGGTATTTGGTGTCCCATGGAGGTATTTGGGGTCCCATGGGGCAGTTGGGGGTCCTTAAGGGGCAATTTGGGGTCCCATGGGGCAGTTGGGGGTCCCAAAGAGGGTAGTTGGGGGTCCTATGGGGCAGTTGGGGGTCCCAAAGAGGCAATTTGAGGTCCCATGGGACAGTTGGACGTCCCATGGGGCAGTTGGAAGTCCCAAAGGGGGTAGTTGGGGGTCCTATGGGGCAGCTGGGGGTCCCAAAGGGGGTATTGGGGGTCCCAAAGGGGATATTTGGGGGTCCAATGGGGCTCTGACCCCCATTTTTGGGGGGGGGGGCCCAGGTCCGTGGTCGCCATCGCTATGAGATGCTGAAGAAGATCAATGATGCTCTGGAGGCCTATGAGGGGGGGGCAGCACCGGAACGACCGTGAGTGGGGGACCCCTCTTTGGACCCCTCCTTTGATCCTCCCCATTGGACCCTCCCTTTGGGACCCCCCCCCCTCCTTGGACCTCCCCATTGGAACCCCCCTTTGGGTTGGGGGGTGCTTGGGACCCCCCCATGGTTGATATTGGGTGCCTGAGGAGGGGGGAAATGGGATCCTGGGTGTCCCATGGGGCAGTTGGGGGTCCCAAAGGGGGTATTTGGGGTCCCATGGGGCAGTTGGGGGTCCCAAAGGGGGTATTTTGGGTCCCTATGGGGCAATTTGGAGTCCCAGAGGGGGTATTTGGGGTCCCATGGGGCAGTTGGGGGTCCCAAAGGGGGTATTTGGGGGTCCCATGGGGCAATTTGGCATCCCAGGGGGGTATTTACGGTCCCATGGGGCAATTTGGGGTCCCAAAGGGGGTATTTGGGGTCCCATGGGGCAATTTGGAGTCCCAGGGGGGTATTTAGGGTCCCAAAGGGGGCATTTGGGGGTCCCATGGGGCAATTTGGTGTCCCAGAGGAGGTATTTGGGTCCCATGGGGCAATTTGGGGTCCCAAAGGGGTTATTTGGGGTCCCATGGGGCAATTCGGGGTCCCAGGGGGGTATTTAGGGTCCCAAAGTGGGTATTGGGGGGTCCCATGGGGCAAATGGGGGTCCCAAAGAGGGTAAAAAGGGGGGTCCCGATACCCTTGACCCCCCTTTAAGTGTGTCCCCCCCCCCAGGGTCAAAGGTCGCCGCCCGCGGGGGGAGGGACTGCTGCCCCGCAGCGGGAAGAAGCTGCTGCTGAAGGGGGCGGGGCCAGACTCGGACTGACCACGCCCCCCCCGCCATAGCCCCGCCCACCGCCGCGCTAAGCCCCGCCCACCCCGCCTCAAGCCGCTCCCCCTATTGCCCTTATTAGTCACGCCCCGGGGAGGGGGTTTAGCCCCGCCCACAACGTCTTGGCCACGCCCCCTTCGCCTTGGCCACGCCCTCCCCCGCGCTTGGCCACGCCCCCCCCGTGTCTTTTTAAGGGTCTTTTTATACATTAAATGACTTTTGTACCGCCCCCCCCACCCCCCAAAAAACCAGTTTTGGGGGGGCGGTGTGATGGGGTCCCAGTTTGGGGGGGGCAGCCCATTATGGGGTAATTGGGGGGGGGAGGTGGCCCCATTATGGGTCCCAGTATGGGGGGATCGCCCTATTATGGGTCCCAATATGGGGGGCCACCATCCCTCTATGGGGGGGGACACGTCTATGATGGGGGGTCCCCATTATGGGACCCTGGATGGGGGGGCAGCCCATTATGGGGTAACTGGGGGGGGGGAGGTGGCCCCATTATGTGTCCCAGTATGGGGGGGGTCGCCCCAGTATGGGTTCCAGTATGGGGGGGGGACACGTCTGTGATGGGGGGGGTCCCCATTATGGGTCCTTGTATGGGGGGAGCAGCACATTATGGGGTAACTGGGGGGGGGGTGTCACCCCATTATGGGTCCCAATATGGGGGGGCACGAGGGGGTCCCCATTATGGGTTTCTGTATGGGGGGGGCAGCCCATTATGGGGTAATGGGGGGGGGGGGTCACCCCATTATGGGTCCTAATATGGGGGGACACAATCCCTGTATGGGGGGGGACACATCTATGATGGGGGGTCCCCATTATGGGACCCTGGATGGGGGGGGCAGCCCATTATGGGGTAATTGGGGGGGGTGGCTCCAATTTGGGGGGGGGGGGGGGAATCTACCATTATGGGTCCCAATATGGGGGGGTACAACCCCAGTATGGGGGGGTTATCTGGGTGGATAATTAAGGGGGGGGGGTAATTGGCTGTTAATTTGGGGGGGGGCTATGGCGGGGGGTTAATTATGAGTGGATTCGGGGGGTTCTTAATGAGGGGGGATAATTAGGAAAGGAATGGGGGGTAATTGGGTTAATGAGGGGGGTTAATTGAGGGTGTCTTAATTAGGAAGGGATTGGGGGGTAATTAAATGGTAATTAAATAGAGGGGCTTAATGAGGGGCTTAATTAGGGGGGTCTTAATGGAGTTAATTGAGGGGGACTTGGGGGGGTTAATTAGGAAGGAATTGAGGGTAATTAAAAGGAGGGTCTTAATGAGAGAGCTAAATTGGGGAGGTCTTAATAAGGGGGTTAATTAGGAGGGGATTGGGGTAATTAATTAGGGGTTAATTAGGGGAGTAATTAGGGAGTAATTAGTAATTTGGGTAATTGGGGGTTAATTAGGGGAGTAATTATGGGGTAAATAGTAATTAGGGTAATTAATTGGGTTAATTAGGGGGTAATTAGGGGTGATTAGTAATAAGGGTAATTAATTGGGGTGGTCAATTAGGGGAGTAATTAGGGTAATTGGGGGGTCAATTAGGTGGTAATTAGTAATTAGGGAGTAATTATTAGGTTAATTGGGGTCAATTAGGGGATACTTCATAATTAGGGAGTAATTAGTAATTAGAATAATTAATTAGGGGTTAATTGGAGTAATTAGATGGTAACTAGGAATTAGGCAGTACTTAGTAATGAGGGTACTTAATTGGGGATCAATTAGAGGAGAAAATAGGGAGTAATTAGTAATTAGGGTGTAATTAGTAATTAGGGTCATTAATTGGGGGATTAATTGGGGGGTCCTTAATGAGGAGGGTTAATGGGGGGGGTTAATGAGTTCATTAGGAGGGGATTGGGGGAGAATTCATTGGGGGTCATTAAGAGGGGGCTTAACTGGGGGGGTCTTAATGAAGGGGGTTAATTGGGGGGTGTCTTAACGAGGGGGCTTAATTAGGGGCTGTCTTAATGAGGGTAGTTAATGAAGGGTTAAGCAGACGTGGGGGAGGAGCCGACCCCGAGCCGAGCGCAGGGATTTGGGGCAAATTAGGGCGATTTTGGCGTCTTTCCCCCCCCAATGACGTCATCACCCCCCCCCCATGAATGAGGCCACTGTGGGGGATGGGCTGCGCGTGTCCCGGCGCCTTAATGAGCTTTGGGCTCATTAAGAGCCCAAACCCCCTCCTTGTGGCCTCATTAAGCTCCAAGGGACTAAAAAGCAGCACAAACCGCTTCGTTTTCACCTAAATCCAGGGGTTTTACCCCAAAATGATGGTGTTTCCCCTCCTCCCCCCCATCAGCACCTCCCTGGACCCAAAAGTCACTGAATTGACCCCAAAATGAAGGGGGGGGAGGGGGGGAAGGAGGGGTTTCAAGATGGCGGCGCTTGGGGGAGGGGTGGGAGGGGGGGGTCATGGTGCAGGTAGTGAGGTTCAAGATGGCCGCCGGGGTTCAAGATGGCGGCCTCCAGCCCCTGGTGCAGGCAGAGGGAGTCAAGATGGCCGCTGGGCTTAATCGCCATTGGCCAATGGGGAGCCAAGATGGCCGCCAACAGGCACCATATTGGGCTGTGGGCATGGCAACGGCGGCCATCTTGGCCCGCTCAGCCAATGGCAGCCGTGCTCTGCCACCACCTTGGTGGCCATCTTGGCCTGCTCAGCCAATGGCAGACGTGCTCTGCCATCGCTTTGGCGGCCATCTTGGCCTGCTCAGCCAATGGCAGCCTTGCTCTGCCACCACCTTGGCCCTCACCTCGCCCTGCCTGGTCCGGCAGCCATCTTGCTCCTTATCCACACCCCTAATGGCGGCCATCTTGCTTCCCATCCATACAACCAATGGCGGCCATCTTGCTCCTCATCTACACCCCCAATGGCAGCCATCTTGCTCACCCTCTATACAACCAATGGCGGCCATCTTGCTCCTTATCCCCATCTCCAACAGCAGCCATCTTGTTCGCCATCTACACAACCAGTGGCAGCCATCTTCATCTCAACCACTGCTTTGCTACACGGCGGCCATCTCGCTCCTCATCCACACCCCCAATGGCAGCCATCTTGCTCCTTATCCCCATCACCAATGGCGGCCATCTTGTTCACCACCTATACGACCAATGGCGGCCATCTTGCTCCCCATCCACATTCCCCATGGTGGCCATCTTGCTCCTTATCCCCATCACCAATGGCTGCCATCTTGCTCCCCATTCATACAACCAATGGCGGCCATCTTGTTCCTTATCCCCATCACCAATGGCAGCCATCTTGTTCCTTATCCACACCCCCAATGGCGGCCATCTTGCTCCCCATTCATACAACCAATGGCAGCCATCTTGTTCCTTATCCACACCCCCAATGGCAGCCATCTTGCTCCCCATCCACATTCCCAATGGCGGCCATCTTGTTCCTCATCCATACCCCCCCTATGGCGGCCATCTTGTTCACCACCTATACAACCAACGGCCGCCATCTTGACCTCCCCTTCCCCACCCAACCCCCAAACACCCCCAAGCCCCCCCCTTACGTAAAGACCCCCCCATTTTGGGTTCAAAACCCCCCATTTTGGGCTCAAACCCCCCATTTTGGGTTCAAACCCCCCCATTTTGGGCTCAAACCCCTCCATTTTGGGGCTCAAAACCCCCCACAAGAGCTCGCCCATAGAAAACCACCTATATACATTTATTACCCTTTCGATTAGGAGCAGCCAAAGGGACCATTAGACCCGACTCAATGTGGGGAGGGGGAACTGGGAGCAACTGGGAGGGACTGGGAGCAACTGGGAGGGAACTGAAGGCAACTGGGATTAACTGGGAGGTAACTGAGAGTAACTGGGACTGATTGGGAGTAACTGGGAGGGAACTGGGTGGAACTGGAAGGAACTGGGAGCCAACTGGGACTAACTGGGAGTAATTGGAAGGCAACTGGGACTAACTGGGACTAATTGGGAGTAACTGGGAGGCAACTGGAGGTAATTGGGACGAACTGGGAGGGGACTGGGATGGAACTGGGAGTAACTGAGGGTAACTGGGACCAACTGGGGGGAACTGGGAGCAACTGGGATGGAACTGGGAGTAACTATAAGGCAACTGGGAGGAACTGGGACTAATTGGGAGTAACTGGGAGGCAACTGGAGGTAACTGGGAGGTAACTGGGGGTAATTGGGACTAACTGGGACTAACTTGGAGTGAACTGGGACTAACTGGGTGGAACTGGGACTAACTGGGAGTAACTGGAAGGCAACTGGGAGCAACTGGGATGGAACTGGGAGTAACTGAGGATAACTGGTACTAACTGGGGGGGAACTGGAAGGCAACTGGGAGAAACTGGGACTAATTGGGAGTAACTGGGAGGCAACTGGAGGTACCTGGGACGGAACTGGGACTAACTGGGAGTAACTGGAGGTAACTGGGACTAATTGGGAGGAACTGGGAGGCAACTGGAGGTAATTGGGACTAATTGGAAGGAACTGGGAGGAGACTGGGATGGAACTGGGAGTAACTGGGACAAACTGGGACAAACTGGGACAAACTGGGAGGTAACTGGGACTAACTGGGACTAACTGGGACTAACTGGGAGTAACTGGGAGTAACTGGGAGTAACTGGGAGTGAACTGGGAGTGAACTGGGAGTAACTAGGGGGTAACTGGGAGTAACTGGGAGGTAACTGGGAGTAACCAGGAGGCAACTGGGAGTAACTGGGAGTGAACTGGGATCAACTGGAAGGAACTAGGAGTAACCAGGAGTAACCGGGAGGCAACTGGGACTAACTGGGACTAACTTGGAGTCAACCGGGAGTAACTGGGACGCAACCGGCACGAACTCCGAGTCAAACGGGACTAACTGGGAGGCAACCGAGAAGAACTGGGAGGTAACTGGGAGCAACTGGGAGGCAACTGGGAGGTAACTGGGAGGCAAGCGGGTCTCAGTCGCGGTTGATGCGGAGCCGGAAGGCGACTCTCCCGGCGAACTTGTCGCGCTCGTCGTCGCTGCGGAGCCCGTCGGCGCGGAGGCGGCACTCGACGTGATGCTCCACGTTGGCCGTGGCGTTGGCGAAGAGCACGGCCACCACCGGCTGCGTGTAGTTCACCTGCAACGGGGCCGCTCGGCAGCCTATGGGGCCAATAGGGGGTCCAACGCCACCTATAGGGAGCCTACGAGGCCGTTATGGGGTCCTAGGATCCATAGGGACACCCAGCACCAATCTATTCCCATTGGATGTTGGGATCACCCAATTCAACTGAAGGGAGGATGGTCTCCAAGCAACCAGTTGAACCCAAAAATGGACCATTATGGGGTCCAACGCCACCTATAGGGACCCTACGAGGCCATTATGGGGTCCTAGGATCCATAGGGACACCCAGCACCAACCTATTCCCATTGGATGTTGGGATCACCCAATGCAAGAGAAGGGAGGGAGATGGTTGGTGGCCTCCAAGCAACCAGTAATGGACCATTATGGGGTCCAATGAGACCAGTTTGGACCCAGTAAGCCCATTATGGGGTCCCAGTATCCATAGGGACACCCAGCACCAACCTAATCCCATTGGATGTTGGGATCACCCAATGCAACAGAAGGGAGGGAGATGGTTGGTGGCCTCCAAGCAACCAGTAATGGACCATTATGGGGTCCAATGAGACCAGTTTGGACCCTACGAGGCCATTATGGGGTCCTAGGATCCATAGGGACACCCAGCACCAACCTATTCCCATTGGATCTTGGGATCACCCAATGCAGCAGAAGGAAGGGAGATGGTTGGTGGCCTCCAAGCAACCAGTAATGGACCAGTATGGGGTCCAATGAGACCAATAGGGACCCTACAAGGCCATTATGGGGTCCCAGTATCCATAGGGAGACCCAGCACCAAACTATTCCCATTGGATGTTGGGATCACCCAACACAACAGAAGGAAGGGAGATGGTTGGTGGCCTCCAAGCAACCAGTAATGGACCATTATGGGGTCCAATGAGACCAGTTTGGACCCAATTGAACCATTATGGGGTCCCAGGATCCATAGGGACACCCAGCACCAATCTATTCCCATTGGATGTTGGGATCACCCAATGCAAGAGAAGGGAGGGAGATGGTTGGTGGCCTCCAAGCAACCAGTAATGGACCATTATGGGGTCCAATGAGACCAGTTTGGACCCAGTAAGCCCATTATGGGGTCCCAGGATCCATAGGGACACCCAGCACCAACCTATTCCCATTGGATGTTGGGATCACCCAATGTAACAGAAGGGAAGGTGGTCTCCAAGCAACCAGTTGGACCCAATAATGGACCATTATGGGGTCCAATGAGACCAGTTTGGACCCAATTGAACCATTATGGGGTCCCAGTATCCATAGGGAGACCCAGCACCAGCCTATCCCCATCCAAGTCAATTGGGATCCCCCAACCTTGACCAAGTCAATGGAGCCCCCAACCTTGACCAAGTCAATGGGAGCCCCCCATTGCTCAATGGGGCACCCAGACCCACCCCCCCCAGCACCCATGGGTGCCCCATGGACACCCCCCCCCCATCACTCACATGGACCCTCTTCCCGTAGTAGGGGAAGTACATGAGGTCGATGGAGCCGTTGGGTGGGAAGAGCTGGAGAGGACCCAGGAGGGCGGCGTCTTCCTCTCGCTATGGGGCAGGAGACACGTGGTGACCCCCCTCTGCCCCATAGATACCCCCCTGCCCCATAGAGCGCCCTTTAATACCCCTCTCTGCCCCATAGTGCCCCATTTAATACCCCTCTTTGCCCCTTAAACCCCTCCTAAATACTCCTCTCTGCCCCATACACCCTCCCTCTGCCCCATAGACACCCCCTCTGCCCCACAGACACCCCCTAAACACCCCTCTCTGCCCCATAGACTCCACATCTGCCCAATAGACCCCCCCAAAATACCTCCTTCTGTCCCATAGACACCCCCTTAATACCCTCTCTGCCCCATAGACCCCCCTAAATAACCCCTTCTGCCCCATGGGTACCCTTTAACACATTCTCCTGCCCCATAGACCCCCCCGAAATACTCCCCTCTGCCCCATAGACCCCCCTTAATGCTCCTTCTCTGCCCCATAGACACCCCTTAATACATCCTCCTGCCCCATAGACCACCCTAAACACCCCCCTCTGCCCCATAGATCCCCCTAAATACCCCTGAGACTTTCCTATATACTCCCCATAACCCCCTATATACCACCCATAACCCCCTAAATGCCCCCTCAAATACCCCCGTAAACCCCTATATACCCCCCATAACCTCCTATATGCCCCCCTAAATACCCCCATAAACCCCTATATACCCCCCACAACCCCCTAAATACCCCCCACAACCCCCTAAATACCCCTATATACCTCCTCAAATACCCCCATAAACCCCTATATACCCCCCATAACCTCCTATATACCCCCCTAAATACCCCCATAAACCCCTATAGACCCCTATATACCCCCCATAACCTCTCTATACCCCCTAAATACCCGCATAAACCCCTATATACCCCCCATAACCCCCTAAATACCCCCCACAACCCCCTAAATACCCCTATATACCCCCTCAAATACCCCCGTAAACCCCTATATACCCCCCATAACCTCCTATATACCCCCCTAAATACCCTCATAAACCCCTTTATACCCCCCATAACCCCTAAATACCCCCTATAACCCCCTAAATACCCCCCATAACTCCCCATATACCCCCCATAACCCCCTAAATACCCCCATAAACCCCTTTATACCCCCATAACCCCTAAATACCCCCTATAACCCCCCATATACCCCCTATATCCCCCCCATAACCACCCCAGTGCTCCCAGTTTAGCCCCTTACGCTGGAGTCCGACTGTCCCTGCGCCCGCGGCTGGAGAGAGAGAATGTTAATGGGACAATGGGACATGGACGCGGGGTATTATGGGATGTGGGGTATGGGGGGCACATGGGGGGCCCCCAGCAGCGTTTGGGGGTGAAAATAACCTATTTGGGGGCATCTAGAAGCATTTTGGGGTGAAAAGAGCAGATTTTGGCCCATCTAAAAGGATTTTTGGGATGAAAATAGCACATTTTGGCCCATCTAAAAGGATTTTTGGGTGAAAATAGGACATTTTGGGTCATTCAGCAGCATTTTGGGGTGAAACCAGCACATTTTGGGGCATCTAGAAGCATTTTGGGTGAAAAAAGCACATTTTGGGGCATCTAGAAGCATTTTTGTGTGAAAACACCACATTTTGGGTCCTCTAGAAGGCTTTTGGGGTGAAAATAGCACATTTTGGGTCCTCTAGAAGGCTTTTGGGGTGAAAATAGCACATTTTTGGTCATTCAGCAGCATTTTGGGGTGAAAATAGCACATTTTGGCACATCTAAAAGGATTTGGGGTTGAAAACAGCACATTTTGGGTCTTTCAACAGCATTTTGGGGTGAAAACAGCACTTTTGGGGGCATCTAGAAGGCTTTTGGGGTGAAAATAGCACATTTTGGGTCCTCTAGAAGGCTTTTGGGGTGAAAACAGCACATTTTGGGTCCTCTAGAAGCATTTTTGTGTGAAAAAAGCCGATTTTGTGGCATCTAGAAGAATTTTGGGGTGAAAATAGCACATTTTGGGTCATTCAGCAGCATTTTGGGGTGAAACCAGCACATTTTGGGGCATCTAGAAGCATTTTGGGGTGAAAAAAGCAGGTTTTGTTGCATCTAGAAGGCTTTTGGGGTGAAAATAGCACATTTTTGGACATCAAGCAGCATTTTGGGGTGAAAATAGCAGATCTTGGCTCATCTAAAAGGATTTTGGGATGAAAATCGCACATTTTGGGTCATCCAGCAGCATTTTGGGGTGAAAATAGTAGATTTTGTCTCATCTAGAAGCATTTTGGGGTGAAAATAGCAGATTTTGTCTCATTTAGAAGCATTTTGGGGTGAAAATAACAGGTTTTGTGGCATCCAGAAGCATTTTGGGGTGAAAATAGCACTTTTTTGGTCATCTAGAAGCATTTTGGGGGTGAAAATAGCACTTTTTGGCTCATCTAGAAGCATTTTGGGGTCAATTCAGCCTATTATGGGGGTCGCCACCCCCCCCCTTACCAGGTCACTCTTCAATCGGGGCCGCTGGGGAGAGACAAGAGACAATGAGGGGGGGCACTGGGTTATACTGGGAACACTGGGGGGATACTGGGAACACTGGTGTGATACTGGGGGGTGACAATGGGGATACTGGGGGGATACTGGGGACACTGGGGTGATACTGGTGTGATACTGGTGTGACTGGGGGGGACACTGGTGTGATAATGGGGACACTGGGGTGATACTGGTGATACTGGGGTCACCTTTGCTGCACAGACCACGTTGATGCTCTTGTTCCTCCCAGGGAAGAAGTTGATGACCTGCAGGAGGAGAAGGGTTAATGGACCAGTAAGGACCAGTATGGACCAGTATGGACAGTGCACAGCAAGGCAATGCAGTAAATAACCCCCCTAGTGCCTCCCAGTCCTTCCCAGTGCCTCCCAGTCCAATGGAGTCCATCGCCAAGCACCACAAGGCATTACTCCAGTCCCATCCCATCCCCGCGCTGGGTCCTAGTGCCCCCCAGTCCCATCCCCAGTCCCCATCCCATTGCCTCCCAGTGCCCCCCATCACATCCCATTAACTCCCAGCGCTCCCAGTCCCTATCCCAGAACCCCCCATCACCATCCCAGTGCTCCCAATGCCTCCCAGTCCAATGGACTCCATTGCAAAGCACCACAAGCCATTACTCCAGTCACCATCCCATTGCCTCCCAGTGCCCCCCATCGCCATCCCATTGCCTCCCAGCGCTCCCAGTCCCCATCCCAGTGCCCCCCATCACCATCCCAGTGCTCCCAGTGCCTCCCAGTCCAATGTATTCTCTTGCAAAGCACCACAAGCCATTACTCCAGTCCCCATCCTAGCTCCCCACAGGGTCCTAGTGCCCCCCAGTCCCCATCCCATTGCCCCCCATCACCATCCCATTGCCCTCCATCACCATCCCAATGCTCCCAGTGCATCCCAGCGCTCCCAGTTCCTATCCCAGTGCCCCCATCACTATCCCAGTACTCCCAGTGCCTCCCAGTCCAATTAACTCCATCGCCAAGCACCACAAAGCATTGCAATAGGCATCATCCGAGCCCTGCGCTGGGTCCTAGTGCCCCCCAGTCCCATCCCCAGTCCCCATCCCATTGCCTCCCAGTGCCCCCCATCACATCCAATTAACTCTCAGCGCTCCCAGTCCCTATCCCAGTGCCCCCCATCACTATCCCAGTGTTCCCAGTGCCTCCCAGTCCAATGGACTCCATTGCAAAGCACCACGAGCCATTACTCCAGTCCCCATCCTAGCTCCCCACGGGGTCCTAGTGCCCCCCAGTCCTCATCCCACTGCGTCCCAGCGCTCCCAGTCCCTATCCCAGTGCCCCCATCACCATCCCAGTGTTCCCAGTCCTTCCCAGTGCCTCCCAGTCCAATGGACTCCATTGCCAAGCACCCCAAGGCATTACTCCAGTCACCATTCCATTGCCTCCCAGTGTCCCCCATTGCCATCCCATTGCCTCCCAGCGCTCCCAGTCCCTATCCCAGTGCCCCCCGTCACCATCCCAGTGCTCCCAGTGCCTCCCAGTCCAATGGACTCCATTGCAAAGCACCACAAGCCATTACTCCAGTCCCCATCCTAGCTCCCCACAGGGTCCTAGTGCCCCCCAGTCCTCATCCCATTGCCCCCCATCACCATCCCAGTGCCCCCCATCACCATCCCAATGCTCCCAGTGCATCCCAGCGCTCCCAGTCCCTATCCCAGTGCCCCCCATCACTATCCCAGTGCTCCCAGTGCCTCCCAGTCCAATGGACTCCATTGCCAAGCACCACAAGCCATTACTCGAGTCACCATCCCAGCCCCGCGCTGGGTCCTAGTGCCCCCCAGTCCCCATCCCATTGCCCCCCATCGCCATCCCATTGCCCCCCATCACCATCCCAATGCTCCCAGTGCATCCCAGCGCTCCCAGTCCAATGGACTCCATTGCCAAGCACCACAAAGAATTGCAATAGGCATCATCCGAGCCCCCCACTGGGTCCTAGTGCCCGCCAGTCCCATCCCCAGTCCCCATCCCATTGCCCCCCATCACCATCCCAGTGCCTCCCAGTGCCCCCCATCACCATCCCAGTGCTCCCAGCGCCTCCCAGCGCTCCCAGTCTCACCCTATTGATCTTGACGAGCACGCAGGGCTGGCCGGAGCCATAGCCGTAGGTCTCGGTGTGGGGCGGCCCCAGCCCCGCGCAGGGTCCTAGCGCGCTGCGGTTGAAGCGACAGGCGCGCTTGGGCACGTTGGGCACCGCGTCGTCCGGTTGCTCGTTGTAGCGGCCCGGGGCGCAGGCGGCGTTGCGGGAGGCCTGGACGCTGTCGTTGTAGGCTGCGGGGATACATGGCACCCATAGAGCACCCATAGGAGCCATAGAGCAACCACAGAACGCCCATAGGAACCATAGAGCGTCCATAGTAACCATAGAGCATCCACAGAGCAGCCACAGCAACCATAGAGCATCCATAGAGCATCCATAGTAACCATAGAGCATCCATAGAGCATCCATAGGGCAGCCACAGAGCAGCCGCAGCACCCATAGGAGCCATAGAGCAACCATAGAGCATCCATAGGAGCCATAGAGCATCCATAGAGCATTGATGGAGCATCCATAGTAACCATAGAGCATCGATAGAGCATCCATAGTAACCATAGAGCATCCATAGGATCCATAGAGCAACCATAGAGCATCCATAGAGCATCCATAGTAACCATAGAGCATCCATAGGGCATCCATAGTAACCATAGAGCGTCCATAGAGCATCCATAGTAACCATAGAGCATCCATAAGATCCATAGAGCATCCATACAGCATCCATAGTAACCATAGAGCATCCATAGTTACCATAGAGCGTTGATAGAGCATCCATAGTAACCATAGAGCATCCATAGGATCCATAGAGCATCCATACAGCATCCATACAGCATCCATAGTAACCATAGAGCATCCATAGGGCAGCCATAGAGCAGCCACAGCACCCATAGGATCCATAGAGCAACTACAGAGCATCCATAGAGCATCCATTCCATAGGGCAGCCAAAGAGCATCCATAGGGCAGCCAAAGAGCAGCCATAGCACCCATAGGATCCATAGAGCAACCATAGAGCATCCATAGAGCATCCATAGGAACTATCAAGCATCCATAAAGCATCCATAGTAACCATAGAGCATCCATAGTAACCATTGAGCATCCATAGAGCAGCCATAGTAACTATAGAGCATCCATAGGGCAGCCATAGCAAGCATAGAGCATCCATAGGGCAGCTATAGAGCAGCCACAGCACCCATAGGATCCATAGAGCAACCATAGAGTGTCCATAGGAACCATAGGGCATCCATAGGGCAGCTATAGCAACCATAGAGCATCCATAGAACATCCATAGGGCAGCCACTGCACCCATAGGATCCATAGAGCAACCATAGAGTGTCCATAGTAACCATAGAGCACCCATAGGGCAGCCATAGAGCAGCCACAGCACCCATAGGATCCATACAGCAGCTATAGCAACCGTAGAGCACCCATAGCACCCACACCTGTACCCTCTTGTTGTGTGCTGTGGAGACATGGAGCACCCATAGGATCTATACAGCACCCATAGAGCATCTATAGCACCCATAGGGCACCCATAGAGCAGGTATAGAGCACCCATAGAGCCCATAGCACCCACACCTGCATGCTGTCATCACACACTGTGGGGACATGGGGTCCACATAGCACCCATAGGATCCATACAACACCCATAGAGCATCCATAGCACACACAGAGCATCCATAGAGCACCCAGAGCACCCACCCGATGTGGCCATGGGCCCTCCCAGTGCCTCCCAGTATGGACTATGGACATCCCAGTATGGCCATGGGCCCTCCCAGTGCCTCCCAGTATGGACATGGGCCCTCCCAGTGCCTCCCAGTATGGACATGGGCCCTCCCAGTATGGACTATGGTCATCCCAGTGCCTCCCAGTATGGACATGGGCATCCCAGTATGGCCTATGGGCATCCCAGTGCCTCCCAGTATGGCCATGGGCCCTCCCAGTGCCTCCCAGTATGGACATGGGCCCTCCCAGTGCCTCCCAGTATGGACATGGGCCCTCCTAGTGCCTCCCAGTATGGCCTATGGGCATCCCAGTATGGCCTAAGGCCCTCCCAGTGCCTCCCAGTATGGTCTATGGGATTCCCAGTGCCTCCCAGTATGGCCATGGGCCCTCCCAGTATGGCCTAAGGCCCTCCCAGTGCCTCCCAGTATGGACATGGGCCCTCCCAGTATGGTCTATGGACATCCCAGTGCCTCCCAGTATGGCCATGAGCCCTCCCAGTGCCTCCCAGTATGGCCTATGGGCATCCCAGTGCCTCCCAGTATGGACGTGGGCCCTCCCAGTGCCTCCCAGTATGGACTATGGACATCCCAGTGCCTCCCAGTATGGACTATGGGCATCCCAGTGCCTCCCAGTATGGTCTATGGGATTCCCAGTGCCTCCCAGTATGGCCATGGGCCCTCCCAGTATGGCCTAAGGCCCTCCCAGTGCCTCCCAGTATGGACATGGGCCCTCCCAGTATGGTCTATGGACATCCCAGTGCCTCCCAGTATGGCCATGAGCCCTCCCAGTGCCTCCCAGTATGGCCTATGGGCATCCCAGTGCCTCCCAGTATGGACGTGGGCCCTCCCAGTGCCTCCCAGTATGGACTATGGACATCCCAGTGCCTCCCAGTATGGACTATGGGCATCCCAGTGCCTCCCAGTATGGTCTATGGGCATCCCAGTATGGCCTATGGACATCCCAGTGCCTCCCAGTATGGCCTATGGGCATCCCAGTGCCTCCCAGTATGGCCTATGGGCATCCCAGTGCCTCCCAGTATGGACTATGGGCATCCCAGTATGGCCTATGGGCATCCCAGTGCCTCCCAGTATGGACATGGGCCCTCCCAGTATGGCCTATGGGCATCCCAGTGCCTCCCAGTATGGACATGGGCCCTCCCAGTATGGCCTATGGGCATCCCAGTGCCTCCCAGTATGGCCGATGGGATCCCCAGTGCCTCCCAGTGCACTCACGCTCCAGGAACTGGTGCAGGGCACGGACATAGTGGAGCCAGGTCTGGCTGTGGGACACATTGAAGGTGACATCGAGGCCTTCGGCGCACGGGCGGATCATCATCCCTGCGCACGAGGACACGCGTGTTGCACGAGGATCCCCCCCTCGTGCAAGGGGACCCCCCTCGTGCGAGGCCCAGCGCACCCACTGGGTGTCAATGGCACCCAGAGCACCCAAACCCCTTCCCTTCACCCCCTCCCCAACAAATCCCCATTGAGGTCCCTTGGATATGGGAGCCCTCGTGCAAACCCTCGTGCAAACCCTCGTGCAAGGGACCCCTCGTGCAAACCGGGGGTGAGGAGCTGATCCTGGTACTTGGGCACGTGGGGATCCACGCTCTGGAGCATCACCCACATGGTGAGGGCGAAGAGCCCCGTCAGGAACCCATAGAACACCAGGTAGAAGAGCAGGATCAGGCCTAAAGGGGGGGGCAAAGAAGGGGTTAATACCCCCCCAAAACTGCCCCAATGGCAGCAAATACCCCCCAAACCCGCCCCAAATGGCATCAAAGAGCCCCAAAATAGCATCAAATACCCCCAAAGTGGCATCAAATACCCCCAAAGTGGCATCAAACACCCCCCAAACTGCCCCAGTGGCAGCAAATATCCCCCAAATGGCACTAAATTCACCCCAAACTGCCCCAATGGCAGCAAATACCCCCCAAACCTGCCCCAATGGCAGCAAATACCCCCCAAATTTGCCCTAGTGGTGTCAAATAGCCCCCAAACTGCCCTAAATACCCCCAAATATCCCCCCAACTGCCCCAATGGCATCAAATACCCCCAAAACTGCCCTAAATTCACTCAACCCCCCCAAAAAACTGCCTCAGTGGCATCAAATACTCCCTAAACCTGCCCTAATTCCTCCCAAACCCCCCCAAACTGCCCAAATAGCAACAAATACCCCCTAAACTGCCCCAAATCCACCCAAAACTGCCCCAATGGCACCAAATACCCCCCAAAACTGACCCAAAGGCATCGAATACCCCCCAAAACTGCCCCAATGGCATCAAATACCACCAAAACTGACCTAAATCCACCCAAAACTGCCCCAATGGCATCAAACACCCCCAAAACTGCCCTAAATCCACCCCAAACTGCCCCAATGGCACCAAATACCCCCCAAAACTGCCCTAAATCCACCCAAAACTGCCCCAATGGCATCAAACACCCCCAAAACTGCCCTAAATCCACCCAAAACTGCCCCAATGGCATCAAACACCCCCAAAACTGCCCTAAATCCACCCAAAACTGCCCCAATGGCATCAAATACCCCCAAAACTGCCCTAAATCCACCCAAAACTGCCCCAATGGCATCAAACACCCCCAAAACTGCCCTAAATCCACCCAAAACTGCCCCAATGGCATCAAACACCCCCAAAACCACCCGAAATCCACCCAAAACTGCCCCAATGGCACCAAATACCCCCCCAAACTGCCCCAATGGCACCAAATACCCCCCAAAACTGCCCCAATGGTATCAAATACCCCCAAAACTGACCTAAATCCACCCAAAACTGCCCCAATGGCATCAAACACCCCCAAAACTGCCCTAAAGCCACCCAAAACTGCCCCAATGGCACCAAATACCCCCCAGACTGCCCCAATGGCATCGAATACCCCCCAAAACTGACCCAAAGGCATCGAATACCCCCAAAACTGCCCTAAATCCACCCCAAACTGCCCCAATGGCATCAAACACCCCCAAAACTGCCCTAAATCCACCCCAAACTGCCCCAATGGCATCAAATACCCCCTTAACCCCCCCTAAAACCCCTTTAAACCCCCCCAAATCCCTGCCCAGACACTTAAATCCTGGTCGGAACCATCTGTCCCTGCTCCGGAGGGGGGGGACACACACACACACAAGCCAATGGGGGTCCCTAAGCATAAGGGGGGCCCCATATAGTCACTAACCCCCCGTATAGGGGGGTCCCCATTGGTCCCATCCCCCACACTGGCCATGACCTACTTTTTGCAGGCACAAGGCGACAGATGGGGGGGGGGGGGACACCCATCTCCTGACCCCCCCGCTTCCATTGCACCCATTGGGACCCCTCAAGTTACTCCCCCCTTCCCATTATAGTCTATGGGGGGGGTCTATAGGCCCAGACCCACTTTGCACCCCCAAAGTTGGGGGGTCTTTATGGACCCCCATCCTATTGCATCTAAATGGGGGGGTCTGCGTAAGTTATAACCCCCCCTTTAAGTGCCCAGCATTATAAGCGGGGGGCACCCCCCATTACAACCCAACGGGGGGGCCCCTGTGTAATCCACTTATAGGGGGGTCTTTATACAACTCCTATAGGGGGGCACCTATAGACCCCCCCCTTTCCGCTCCATCCCCGCGTTAAACCCCCGCCCCACACCCCCAAAGTTAGGGGGGGGCCTATGGACCCCCCCAACTCCTCTATACATTAAGGGGGGGTCCCCCTGCAACCCCTTCCCGTTGCACCCATATAGGGGAGATTGTACTCGCTCAATAGCACCCATAAGGAGGGGGACCCCCTGTATGACGTGTTATTGGGGGGTCCCCCCCCCATGTACCCCTATAGAGGGGGACTCACAACTTCCCTCTGCACCACATATAGGGGGGGAAGAGCCTTGTAGAACCCCCCTATTGCCCTTCTAATGGTGTTGCCCCCCTATAGCACCCCTATAAATGTGGAGGGGGGTCCTCAGCACCCCCAAACTTACCCCAACTGCTCCCTGTTCTACCCAGGAACTGCCGGGTCCGGGGGTCCCATACGAACGCCTTCCATTCGGCCCATATCTGCCCGCAGCTCCGCTTCTCCTTATCCCGAGCCATGTTGGGGGGGGGGCTCCGATAGGACCCCCCCGATGTCGCGACAACCCTGATGTCGCGACGACCCCCCCCCACCCCCCAATCCCGGGATACGCGTCGCTCCCCTCCGCCCGCGCCGGGACTCGAACCCGCGACTCCCCGCTGCTGCTGCTGCGCTGCCTTATATGGGCTCGGAGCCCTGCCCACCCGGGCGAAGCCACGCCCCTTATGCTAATAGAGAGGCTCTGTGCACTCCTTATATGGTGATTAGGGGGTGGGGCGTCCCCGCGGCGGTTCCCATCGTGTCCCATTGAGAGAATTGGGGAGAGGGAGGTGGGGGGGGTGGTTCTTAAAGGGGCCGCGCGGGGAGGAGCTGGGGGAATACTGGGAGTATTGGGGGGGGGTAACTGGGAGCACTGGGAGGTTGTTGGGAGCACTGGGAATGGGAACTGGGAGCACTGGGAGGTTGTTGGGAGCTGGAATGGGAACTGGGAGCACTAAGAGGCTACTGGGAGGTTACTGGGAGCACTGGGAATGAGAATTGGGAGCACCGGGAGGTTACTGGGAGCACTGAGAGGTTGTTGGGAGCACTGGGAATGGGAACTGGGAGCACTGGGATGTTACTGGGAGCACTGGAAGGTTGTTGGGAGCACTGGGAATGAGACTGGGAGCACTAGAAGGTTGTTGGGAGCACTGGGAATGGGAACTGGGAGCTCTGGGAGGTTACTGGGAGCACTGGAAATGGGAACTGGGAGCACTGGGAGGTTACTGGGAGCACTGGGAATGAGACTGGGAGCGCTAAGAGGCTACTGGGAGCACTGGGAATGGGAACTGGGAGCTCTGGGAGGCTACTGGGAGCACTGGGAATGGGAACTGGGAGCACTGGGAGGTTACTGGGAGCACTGAGAGGTTGTTGGGAGCACTGGGAATGGTGGGAATGGGAACTGGGAGCCTGGTTATTATCGAGGGGGCGGAGCCAAAGAAGGGGCGTGGCCTCGGTGGGGTCACCCATTGGTCCGGATCCCCCCATTGACCCCCTCATTGACCCATGGGGGGGGCACCAATGAGTCCGGACCCCTCCATTAACCCCCCCATTGACCCCTCCCCTATTGACCTCCCCATTAACCCTCCTCCATTGACCCCCCCATTGACCCATGGGGGGGGCACCAATGGGTCCAGACCCCTCATTGACCCCCCCATTGACCCATGGGGGGGGGCACCAATGGGTCCAGACCCCTCATTGACCCCCCCATTGACCCACGGTGGGGGCACCAATGGGTCCGGACCCCCCCATTCAGCCCCCCATTGACTCATGGGGGGCACCAATGAGTCCAGACCCCCCCATTAACCCTCTCATTAACCCCCCCATTGACCCCCCCATCGACCCATGGGGAGGGCACCAATGAATCCGGACACCCCCATTGACCCCCCCATTGACACCCCCATTAACCCTCCTCCATTGAGCCCCCCATTGACCCATGGGGGGGCACCAATGAGTCCGGACCCCTCCATTAACCCCCCCATTGACCCCTCCCCTATTGACCTCCCCATTAACCCTCCTCCATTGACCCCCCCATTGGCCCATGGGGGGGGCACCAATGAGTCCGGGACCCCCCATTGACCCCCCCATTGACCCATGGTGGGGGCACCAATGGGTCCGGACCCCCCCATTAACCCTCCCATTAACCCCCCCATTGACCCCCCCATTAACCCTCCCATGAACCCCCCCATTGACCCCCCCATCGACCCATGGGGAGGACACCAATGAATCCGGATACCCCCATTCACCCCCCCATTGACCCATGGGGGGGGCACCAATGGGTCCGGACCCCTCCATTAACCCCCCCATTGACCCCTCCCCTATTGACCTCCCCATTAACCCTCCTCCATTGACCCCCCCATTGACCCATGGGGGGGGCACCAATGAGTCCGGACCCCCCATTGACCCCCCCATTGACCCATGGAGGGGGGCACCAATAGGTCACGGACACCCCCATTAACCCCCCCCATTAACCCCCCCCCCATTGACCCCCCCCAATTGACCCACAGTGGGGGGGGGGGCACCCATTGATCCGGACCCTCCCATTGACCCCCGGTCGGGGGCGGGGGGGGGGGGGTTTGGCCGCCGGTTCCCATCGGGACGAGCCGTTACCAAGGAGACGGGAGCGCGCGCGCGGGAACGCGGAGGGGGGAGGGGGGAGCGGGGAGGTGGGGGGGAGGATGGGACTTGATCCAGTTTGGGACCAGTTTGGAACTGGGACAATTGGGATCCATTGGGGGGTGGGGGGTTAATTGGGGGTAATGGAGGGGTCATGGGAAGGGTCATGGGGGGGGTCATCCCCCCCCCCAAATCCCGGGGGATTTGGTTAATCCCGGGCGGTGCCAATCCCGGTTTGGGGCCAACGGGAGCGGGAGCGGGCAACGGAGCTGCCGGTGAGAGGGGGGGTCCATTATGGGGGTCCTATGGGGGGGGGTTTATGGGGGGGGGTCCTATGGGGGGTCCTATGGGGAGGGTCCTATTGGGGGGGTGTCCATTGGGGGGGTCTTATGGGGGGGGTTTTATGGGGAGGGTCAATGGGGAGGGTCCCATTGGGGGGAGTCTTATGGGGGGGTGTCCTATGGGGAGGGTCCTATTGGGGGGGGTGTCCATTGGGGGGGTCTTATGGGGGGAGTCTTATGGGGAGGGTCAATGGGGAGGGTCCTATTGGGGGTTCTATGGGGGTGTCTTATGGGGGGGGTCCTATGGGGAGGGTCCTATTGGGGGTGGAGTGTCCCATTGGGGGGGGGTCTTATGGGGGGGGGTCATATGGGGAGGGTCCCATTGTGGGGGGTGTTATGGGGGGATCCCACTGGGGGGAGTCTTATGGGGGGGGTGTGTTATGGGGAGGGTCTATGGGGAGGGTCCCATTGGGGGTTCTATGGGGGTGTCTTATGGGGGGGTGATATGGGGGGGTCCCATGGGGAGGGTCCTATTGGGGGTGGAGTGTCCCATTGGGGGGGGTCTTATGGGGGGGGGTCATATGGGGAGGGTCCCATTGTGGGGGGTGTTATGGGGGAGGTCCCATTGGGGGTTCTATGGGGGTATCTTATGGGGGGATCCCGTTGGGGGGTGCTATGGAGGTGTCTTATAGTGGGGGTGTCCTATGGGGGGTGTTCTATGGGGGGAGTCCCATTGAGGGGGGGTTCTATGGGGAGGGTCCCATTGGGGGGGTCCTATTATGTGGGTTCTATAGGGGGGTCCTATGGGGGGGGGGGGGTGTCCCATAGAGGGGTTCAATAGGGGGGTGTTCCATAGGATAAGGGGGATCTGGGATAGGGGGGGTCCTATAGGGTAGGGAGGACCTGAAGTGGGGGGGTCCTATGAGGTGTTGGGGTTCCCATTTATGGGGGGTCCTATGGGGTGTTGGGGTTCCCATAGGGTGAAGGGTCCCATAGGGGGGAATGGGGGGGTCCCATGGGAATAGGGGGGGATCCACTGAGGTCGAGGGGGTCCCCCCCCCCTTTTCCCATGCTGCCCCACGGCCGCGGTGCACTATGGGGGGGAAGCGGCTTAGGCTGAGCCGCTTGAGCCGCTAATTATAGCGCGGGCCCTTTAAGAGCCGCGACCTTGGCCCGGCCCAGGGGGGGTGGGAGCGGGTTAATCCATTGGGAACGGGGGGGGGGGGGGGGAATGTCCCGTCCTCGTGCGTTGCACGAGGGATTAACCCCCCCTGACCCCGGCCTCGTGCGTTGCACGAGGGCTCGGATGTGACACCCCAATGGGTGCATTGACACCCATGGGGGCCGCCATGACACACCAATGGGTGCATTAACACCCATGGGGGCTGCCATGACACCCATGGAGGCAGCCATGACACCCCAATGACAGCAGCAATGGCACCCCAATGGTTGCCATGACATCATGGAGGTCTCCATGACACCCCAATGGCATTCATGACACCCATGGGGGCTGCCATGGCACCTCAATGGCCGCCATCACACCCCAATGGGTGCAGTGACTCCCGTGGGGGCTGCCATGACACTCATGGTGGCCGCCATGACACCCCAGTGGTGCCCATAACACCCATGGGGGCTGCCATGACACCCATGAAGGCCGCCATGACACCCCAATGGGTGCATTAACACCCATGGAGGAAGCCATGACACCCCAATGATAGCAGCCATGACACCCCAATGGGTTCATTAACACCCATGGAGGCTGCCATGACACTCATGGAGGCAGCCATGACACCCCAATAGCTGCCATGACACCTCAGTGGTGCCCATAACACCCATGGAGGCAGCCATGACACCTAAATGGCAGCCATGACAGCCATGGTAGTGGCCATGACACCTATGGAGGCAGCCATGACACCCATGGGGGCAGCCATGACACTTCCAATGGCACCCATAACACCCATTCCCCTCCCCACAGCCATGGACATCGGCGGCCTGGAGACGGTCGTGGCCAACTCGGCCTATGTATCGGCCCGTGGTGGCACCGGAACATGGGGCCGGGACCGGTGGCAACGCGCCCGCCTGCGCCTGCCCCACATCTCCCAGTGCGAGGCCCTGCGAGCCCGCCTGGCCGGGGCGGCCCAAACTGGTGTCAACGGGGCCCAAACTGGTGCCGGTGGGGTCCAAAATGGCGTCGCCGTGGGCCAAAATGGCGTCGCCCATGGAGGCGGCCATCTTGAAGAGGACACCTCCTTCCGGTGGCAGTGCGTGGAGCAGCCAATCGGGAAGCTGCTATTCCGGAGGTTCCTAGAAGGAGAGCCGCGATTGGCCGCGGCGGGGGCGCTGTGGGCGGAGCTGGAGGCCTATGATAGGTGCGAGGCTGAGGAGAGGCCGGCGGCGGCGGCGGCGCTGAGGAAGCGGTTCCTGACGCCCGGCGGGGAGCAGCACTGCGCCTTCCTCGGCAACATGGCGGCGCCCACGGGTGAGCGCGGGGGCGGCCATGACACCCCCCTGGGGGCGGCCATGACACCTCAATGGGGGCGGCCATGAGAGGGTCAATGGTTGCCGTGAGGCCTCAATGGAGGTCATAATGTCATGGTGGCGGCCATGACACCCATAATGGCAGTATGCCATGGTTGCAGCCATGACACCCATGGAGGCCTCCATGGCACTCCACTGGTGTCCTTAACACCCCAATAGCTCCCATTATACCCCAATGGTGTTATGACATGGAGGCAGCCATGACACTCATGGAGGCCACCATGACACCCATGATGGCGGCCATGACACCCCAATGGTGGTATGCCATGGAGGTGGCCATAACACCCATGGCAGTCACCATGACACCCATGGCGGCGGCCATGACACTTTCAGTGGTGGCCATAACACCATGGCGGCATCCATGACACCCATGGAGGCAGCCATGACACCCATGGCGGCACCCATAACACCCATGGTGGCAGCCATGATAGCACCCATAACCCCCTTGGTGGCCGCCATGACATCCATTGAGGCCTTCATAACTCCCATGGAGGCCGCCATGACACCCATGGAGGCCGCCATGACACCGATGTAAGCCACAATAACACCCGTGTAGGCAGCCATTACACCCATGGTGTCCACCATGACACCCATGGTAGCAGCCATTACACCTATGTAGGCCGCCATGACACCCGCGGCGGCCGCCATGACACCCGTTGAGGCCTTTGTAACTCCCATGGAGGTCACCATAACACCCATGGAGGCCGCCATGACACCCATGTAGGCCACAAGAACACCTGTGTAGGCAGCCATGACACCCATGGCGGCCCCCATAACACCCATGGCAGCAGCCATGACACCCATGGAGGCCGCCATGACACCCATGTCAGCACCCATAACACCCATGTAGGCCGCCCTAACACCTCAATTCCAACCCAACCCCCCCCGTTATCCCCCATCACACCCCAATGGGGCCGCGTCGCCCCATGTCCCCCCACAGCCGCCCCTCTGGAGGAGCTGTGCGCCATGCGCCGGGCGCTGCTGTCCCACCTGGAAGCGGTGGCCTGGGCTCCGTACCGCGAGTCTCCGGAATTCGGGCGCTTCCTGCAGTTCAAGTGGTTGGAGGAGCAGCCGGTGGGCGCCGAGGCCTTCGTGGAATTCCGGGTGTTGGGAAAAGGCGGCTTCGGGGAGGTGCTGGCGTGTCAGCGCCGCACCACCGGCACCATGTTCGCCAACAAGCGCCTCAACAAGAAGAGGCTCAAGAAGAGGCGCGGATATGAGGTACCCAAGAACATCCTTTTGCGCCCCAAAACCATTGTTTTGTGCCCAAAATCCATCCGTATGGCAGCAAAATCCATCATTCGGCCCCCAAATCCATCCCTTTGTCAGCAAAATCCATCATTCTGCCCCCAAATCCATCATTTTGTATCCAAAATCCATCCTTTTGTCCCCAGATCCATCCCAAATCCACCCTTTTGTCCCCAAATCCTGCTGTATGGCACCAAATCCATCATTTTGTGCCCCAAATCCATCTTTCTGTGCCCCAAATCCAGCTTTCTGTGTCCAAAATCCACCCTTTTGTCCCCAAATCCATCCCAAATCCACTCTTTTGTCCCCCAAATCCTGCTGTATGGCACCAAATCCATCATTTTGTGCCCCAAATCCATCTTTCTGTGCCCAAAATCCATTGTTTTGTGCCCAAAATCCATCCTTATGGCGGCAAAATCCATCATTTGGCCCCCAAATCCATCCCTTTGTCAGCAAAATCCATCCTTTTGTCCCCCAAATCCATCTTTTTGACCTCAAATCCATCATTAGGTCCCTTAAATCCATCATTCTGTCCCCAAATCCATCCCAAATCCATCCTTTTGCCCCCAAATCCATCTTTCTGACCCCCAAATCCATAATTTGTGCTCAAAATCTCTCCTTCTGAGCCCAAATCTATCATTAAATCCCCCAAATCCGTTACTTTCTACCCCAAAATCCATCCCAAATCCATCCCTATGTCCCCAAATCCATCCCAAATCCACCCTTATGTCCCCAAATCCATCTTTCCATCCCCAAATCCATCATTTTTTCCCCCCAAAATCCATTATTCTGTCCCCAAATTCCGTCATTTTGTGCCCAAAATCCATCATTTTGTCCCCAAAATCCATCTTTTTGACCCCAAATCCATCATTAGGTCCCTTAAAACCATCCTTGTGTCCCCAAATCCATCCCAAATCCATCCCTATGTCCCCAAATCCATCCTTGTGTCCCCAAATCCATCTTTCCATCCCCAAATCCATCATTTTTTTCCCCCCAAATCCATTATTCTGTCCCCAAATTCCATCATTTTGTGCCCAAAACCCATCATTTTTCACCCAAAATCCATCATTTTGTCCCCCAAATCCATCTTTTTGACCCCAAATCCATCATTAGGTCCCTTAAATCCATCATTCTGTCCCCAAATCCATCCCAAATCCATCCTTGTGTTCCCAAATCCATCCCAACTCCACCCCTATGTCCCCAAATCCATCGTTCCCTCTCCAAATCCATCATTTTTCCCCCCCCAAATCCATTATTTTGTCCCCAAATTCCATCATTTTGTCCCCAAAACCCCATCTTTCGGACCCTAAAGCTGTCCTTAGCGTGTCCTTAGCGTGTTCTTGGCGTGTGCAGGCGGCAATGGTGGAGAAGCGTGTGCTGGCGCGTGTGCACAGCCCCTTCATCGTGTCCTTGGCCTGCGCCTTCCAGACCAAGACCGACCTTTGCCTCGTCATGACCCTCATGAACGGCGGCGACCTGCGGTAAGCGTGTGCTTAGCGTGTGCTTAGCATGTGCTTAGCGTGTGCCATGATGGGAACGCGCCGCCTGAGGGTCAAGATGAGGCCCCAAGCTGGGTTCTGCAGCCCATGGGCACGGTGTGTCCTTAGCGTGTGTTTAGCATGTTCTTAGCGTGTGGAGGTGCCGCACACACGATGTGGATGATGCCAACCCAGGTTGCACCAGTGGTGTCTTTAGCATGTCCTTTACATGTCCTTAGCATGTTGAGGCGCCACACAGACCATGTTCATGAGCTCAGGTTGCCCAAGAGGTGTCTTTAGCGTGTCCTTAGCATGTCCTTAGCATGTGGAGGAACCACACACACCATGTTCATGAGCTCAGGTTGCCCAAGAGGTGTCTTTAGCGTGTCCTTAGCATGTCCTTAGCATGTGGAGGAACCACACACACCATGTTCATGAGCTCAGGTTGCCCAGGGGGTGTCTTTAGCATGTCCTTAGCATGTCCTTAGCATGTGGGTGCACCACACACCCCATGCCCACAAGCTCCCTGTTGCCTCAGCTCCACCTTTACCAAGCCCCTCCATGTACTGAGCGCTGTTGCGGGCACTTCCCATGTGCTTAGCGTGTCCTTAGCGTGTTGTTGGCGTGTCAGGTACCACATCTACAACATGGACGAGAAGAACCCGGGCTTCGAGGAGCCTCGAGCCCTGTTTTACCTGGCGCAGATGCTGCTGGGGCTGGAGCATCTCCATCAGCACCGCATCGTCTACCGCGACCTCAAGCCCGAGAACGTGCTGCTGGATGACGCCGGTGCCGTGGGATAACATGGGATAACATGGGATAACATGGGATAAGCTCTTGGGATAACATGGGATAACATGGGATAAGCTCTTGGGATAACATGGGATAACGTGGGATAACGGGGGATGTGGGATATGGGGATCATGGGGGGTCAATGGTGGTCAATAGGGGTCAATGGTGGTCAATGGGGACAGGGGGATATGGGGATATGGGATATGGGTGATGCTGGTGACATGGGATGACATGGGATAACATGGGATGACATGGGATGACATGGGATAACATGGGATAACGGGGGATGGGGGATGTGGGATGTGGGATATAGGGCAATGGTGGTCAATGGGGGTCAATGGTGGTCAATGGTGGGTCAATGGAGATAGGAGGATATGGGGATATGGGTCAATGGGGGTCAATGGTGGGTCAATGGGGATATGGGGATATGGGGTATAGGATATGGGATATGGGGTGGTCAATGGTGGTCAATGGTGGGTCAGTGGGGATGGGGGATATGGGGATATGGGGTATGGGATATGGGATATGGGACATGGGGATATGGGTCAATGGTGGTCAATGGCGGACAATGGTGGTCAATGGTGGGTCAATGGGGATAGGGAGATATGGGGATATGGGATATGGGGTATGGGATAGGGGGATATGAGATATGGGGTGGTCAATGGGGGCCAGTGGTGGTCAATGGTGGGTCAATGGGGATATGGGGATATGGAATATAGGATATGGGATGTGGGGTGGTCAGTGTTGGTCAATGGTGGCTATTGGTGGTCAATGTGGTCAATGGTGGTCAATGGTGGTCAATGGTGGGTCAATGGAGATAGGGGGATATGAGGATACAGGGGTATGGGATATGGGATATGGGGTGGTCAATGGTGGTCAATGGTGGTCAATGGTGGTCATTGACGGTCAATGGTGGGTCAATAGGGATAGGGGATATGGGGATATGGGATTTGGGGATATGGGATATGGGGTGGTCAATGGTGGCCAGTGGTGGTCAGTGGTGGTCAATGATGGTCAGTGACGGTCAATGGTGGGTCAATGGGGATAGCGGGATATGGGGATATAGGATAGGGGATTTGGGGTTATGGGATATGGGGTGGTCAATGGTGGCCAGTGGTGGTCAATGGGGGTCAGTGGTGCTCAATGGTGCTCAATGATTGTCAATGGTGGTCAACGGTGGTCAATGATTGTCAGTGGTGGTCAATGGCGGTCAATGATGGTCAATGGTGGTCAATGGCTGTCAATGATGGTCAATGGTGTGGGCAGGTCATGTCCGTCTGTCCGACATGGGTCTGGCCGTGGAGCTCAAGGAGGGACAGAGCAAAACCCGCGGCTACGCCGGGACCCCAGGTAGGACACAGGGAATGGGGTGTGGGGAGTGGGATATGGGGTATTATGGGATGTGGGTCCCCGCAGGGTTCATGGCTCCGGAGCTGCTGCGGGATGAGGAATACGATTGGGCCGTCGATTACTTCACGCTGGGGGTGACGCTCTACGAGATGTTGGCGGCCAAAGGACCCTTCCGCAGCTGTGGGGAGAAGGTGATGGGAGACCCCATTGACAGCACAGGGACCCCCCCGGGAGCACCAACCCCCAAAACCCCTCCAAGAACCCCCAAGAACCCCAAAGAACCTCCAAGAAACCATCAGAAACCCCAAAGAAGCTCCCAGAAACCCCCGAAGAACCATCAGAAACCTCTCAGGAACCATCAGAAACCACCATGAACCCCAAGGAACCATCCCAGGGACCACCAGAACCCCAAAGAACCCCAAAGCACCTGCAAGAAGCCACCAAAACCCCCTCAGGAACCACCAGGAACCACAAGGAACCTCCCAAAACTCCCTAAAGAACCTCCAAGAAACCACCAGAACCCCCCAGAAACCCCAAAGAACTTCCAAGAACCCTCCGAGAACCTCCGAAACCTCCAAAAACCCCCCATAAATCCCTCAAGAACCCCTTAAGAACCTCTAAGAACCTCTCGGGACCCATGAGAAACCCTAAAGATCCTCCCCAAACCCCCCAAGAACCCCTCAAGAACCCCCCAAGAACCCTCAAAACCCCCTTTGGAACCATCAGAACCCCCAAGAACCTCTAAGAACCTCTCAGGAACCACGAGAAACCCCAAAGAACCTCCCCAAACCCCCCAAGAACCCCTCAAGAACCCCTCAAGAACCCTCAAAACCCCCTCAGGAACCATCAAAACCCTTCAAGAACCCCCAAGAACCTCTCAGAACCTCTCGGGACCCATGAGAAACCCTAAAGAACCTCTCCAAACCCCGTAAGAACCTTCAAGAAACCCTCAAAAACCTCCCAAGAACCCTCAAAACCCCATCAGGAACCATCAGAACCCCTCAAGAACACCCAAGAACCTCTAAGAACCTCTCGGGAACCATGAGAAACCCTAAAGAACCTCCCCAAACCCCCCAAGAACCCCTTAAGAACCCCCCAAGAACCCTCAAAACCCTCTCGGGAACCATCAGTACCCCTCAAGAACCCCCAAGAACCTCTAAGAACCTCTCGGGAACCATCAGAAACCCTAAAGAACCTCCCCAAACTCCCCAAGAACCCCCCAAGAACCCTCAAAACTCCCTCGGGAACCATCAAAACCCCTCAAGAACCCTCAAGAACCCCAAAGAAACTCTCGGGAACCATCAGAAACCCTAAAGAACCTCTCAAACCCCCCAAGAACCCCTCAAGAACCACCCCAAGAACCCTCAAAACCCCCTCAGGAACCATCAGAACCCTTCAAGAACCCCCAAGAACCTCTAAGAACCTCTCGGGACCCATGAGAAACCCTAAAGAACCTCTCAACCCCCCCAAAAAACCCCTCAAGAACTCTCAAAACCCCCTTTGGAACCATTAGAACCCCCAAGAACCTCTAAGAACCTCTCGGGAACCATGAGAAACCCTAAAGAACCTCTCAAAACCCCCCAAGAACCCCTCAAGAACCCCCCGAGAACCCTCAAACCCCCCTCAGGAACCATCAGAACCCCTCAAGAACCCCCAAGAACCTCCAAACCCCCCTGAAGAAGCCCCTCAAGGCCTCCCCATTGACCCATTCAGGTGGAGAACCAGGAGGTGAAGCGGCGGACGCTGCACGAGCCGGTCTCGTACCCGGAGCGCTTCAGCACCATGGCCAGGGACCTGTGCGAGGGGCTCCTGGCCAAGGACCCCAACACCCGCCTCGGCTTCCGGGACGGCGACTGCGCCCAGCTCAAGGGGCACCCCATCTTCAGCACCATCAACTGGGGGCGCCTCGAGGCGGGTAACGGCATGGGGGGGGCGCAATGGGTGCTGGGTGCTCCATAAATGGGTGCCAATGGGTGTTGGGTGCTCAAGAACTGGGACCTGCAATGGCCATTGGGTGCTCATGGTGGTGGGTCTCCATTGAGATGGGTGTTTGTTGGGCATTGGGTGCTCTAGGACTGGGTTCTCATGGGCGTTGGGTGCTCCAGAAATGGGACCTACAGTGGCCATTGGGTGCTCTAGAAGTTGGGAATTGGGTGCTCTAGAAGTGGGTCCCAAGGGGTGTTGGGTGTCCATCACTGGGGTCTCCAATGGGTGTTGGGTGCTCCATCAATAGGGTCTCCAGTGGGTGTTGGGTGTCCATCAATAGGGTCTCCAATGGGTATTATGTGCTCATAGTGGTGGGTCTCCACTGAGATGGGTCTTTTTGTTGGGCATTGGGTGCTCTAGAAGTGGGTGCCAATGGCCATTGGGTGCTCATAGTGGTGGGTCTCCATTGAGATGGGTCTTTGTTGGGCATTGGGTCCTCCAGAAATGGGTTCTAAAGGGCATTGGGTGCTCCAGAAATGGGTTCTAATGGGCGTTGGGTTCTCTAGAAGTGGGTCCTAATGGGTGTTGGGTGTCCATCAGTGGGGTCTCCAATGGGTGTTGGGTGCTCATGGTGGTGGGTCTCCATTGAGATGGGTCTTTTTGTTGGGCATTGGGTGCTCTAGAAGTGGGTCCCAAGGGGTGTTGGGTGCTCAAGAACTGGGACCTACAATGGCCATTGGGTGCTCCTGAGTGGGTCTCCATTGAGTGTTAGGTGCTCCAGCAATAGGGTCTCCAATGGGTGTTGGGTGTCCACCAATAGGTCTCCAATGGGTGTTGGGTGTCCATCAGTGGGGTCTTCAGTGGGTGTTGGGAGCTCATGGTAATGGATCTCCATTGAGATGGGTCTTTGTTGGGCATTGGGTGCTCTAGAAGTGGGTTCTCATGGGCCTTGGGTGCTCCAGAAATGGGACCTACAGTGGCCATTGGATGCTCTAGAAGTTGGGAATTGGGTGCTCTAGAAGTGGGTCCCAAGGGGTGTTGGGTGTCCATCACTGGGATCTCCAATGGGTGTTGGGTGCTCCATCAATAGGGTCTCCAGTGGGTGTTGGGTGTCCATCAATAGGGTCTCCAATGGGTATTATGTGCTCATAGTGGTGGGTCTCCATTGAGACGGGTCTTTTTGTTGGGCATTGGGTGCTCTAGAAGTGGGTGCCAATGGCCATTGGGTGCTCATAGTGGTGGGTCTCCATTGAGATGGGTCTTTGTTGAGCATTGGGTCCTCCAGAAATGGGTTCTAAAGGGCATTGGGTGCTCCAGAAATGGGTTCTAATGGGCGTTGGGTTCTCTAGAAGTGGGTCCTAATGGGTGTTGGGTGTCCATCAATAGGGTCTCCAATGGGTATTGGGTGCTCATAGTGGTGGGTCTCCACTGAGATGGGTCTTTTTGTTGGGCATTAGGTGCTCTAGAAGCGGGTTCTAATGGGCTTTGGGTGTCCATCAATGGGGTCTACAATGGGTGTTGGGTGTCCATCAATGGGGTCTCCAATGGGCATTGGGTGCTCCATAAGTGGGTCCTACAATGGATGTTGGGTGCTCATGAATGGGTCTCTATTGAGTGTTGGGTGCTCCAGCAATGGGGTCTGCAACGGGCATTGGGTGCTCCAGAAGTGGGTCCCAATAGGTGTTGGGTGCTCAATGGCGGTAGATCCCCAATGGCCATTGGGTGCCGATGGAACTGGGTCTCCACTGATCACTGTATGCTCCATCACTGAGGTCCCCAATGGCTGTTGGATCTCCAGAATCACCTCGTGGTTGCTTCTCCCATTGGATTTCGAGGTATCTCTTGGTTCTTCCATCGGATTTTGAGGTTTCTCTTGGTTCTTTTGAGGTTTCTGTTGGTTCTTCCATTGAATTTTGAGGTTTCTCTTGGTTCTTTTGAGGTTTCTGTTGGTTCTTCCATTGAATTTTGAGGTTTCTCTTGGTTCTTCTGAGGTTTCTCTTGATTTCCCATCAGATTTTGAGGTTTCTCTTGGTTCTTCCATTGAATTTTAAGGTTTCTCATTGTTCTTTTGAGGTTTCTCTTGGTTCTTCCATTGGATTTCGAGGTTTCTCTTGGTTCTTTTGAGGTTTCTCTTGGTTCTTTTGAGGTTTCTCTTGGTTCTTCCATTGGATTTCGAGGTTTCTCTTGGTTCTTTCGAGGTCTCTCTTGGTTCTTTTGAGGTTTCTCTTGGTTCTTCCATTGGATTTCGAGGTTTCTCTTGGTTCTTTCGAGGTCTCTCTTGGTTCTTTTGATGTTTCTCTTGGTTCTTCCATGGATTTCGAGGTTTCTCATTGTTCTTTTGAGGTTTCTCTTGGCTCTTTTGAGGTTTCTCTTGGTTCTTTTGAGGTTTCTCTTGGTTCTCGCATTGGATTTCAAGGTATCTCTTGCTTCTCCCGTGGCTTTTGAGATGCCCCTTGGTTCTCCCATTGGATTTCGGCGTTTCCCTTGGTTCCTCCGTTGGATTTTTAGGTATCTCTTGCTTCCTTTGAGGCTTCTCTTGCTTCTCCCACGAGCTTTAGCTGTCTACAAATGGCTCCCAATGGCCATTGGGTGCTCAACGGAGGTAGACCCCCAACAGAGCTGCCTCTCCACAACCACTTGATGACCCCATATCTCCATCCCCGCAGGCCTGGTCCCCCCCCCGTTCGTCCCGGACCCCCGCCGCGTCTACGCCAAAGACCTGGGGGACGTGGGGGCCTTCTCCTCGGTGCGGGGGGTGGAGCTGGACGCCGAGGACGCGGCGTTGGCGGACGCCTTCGCCTCGGGCACTGTCGCCATCCCCTGGCAGCAGGAGCTCATTGACAGTGGCCTCTTCCAGGAGCTCAATGTCTGGGGCCCCCCCGGCACCCTCCCCCCGGACCTGGACCCCAGCACCGCACCCATGGGAGCGGGGGGCACCGGGAAGTCGGCGACGTGTGGGTTGCTGTGAATGGGGGACACACACTCCCCCCCCCCCCATTGTGGGGTAATGGGGGAGGCAAATGTGGGTGCCCCCCACCCACTGTATTGGGATCCCCCGCCATAGGGTAATGGGGGAGGCCAATGTGGGGTGCCCCCAACCCATTGTATTGGGATCCCCCCCCCATAGGGTAATGGGGGAGGCCAATGTGGGGTGCCCCCAACCCATTGTATTGGGATCCCCCCCCATAGGGTAATGGGGGAGCCCAAAGTGGGTGTCCCCCACCCATTGTATTGGGACCCCCCCAATAGGGTAATGGGGGAGCCCAAAGTGGGTGTCCCCCACCCATTGTATTGGGACCCCCCCAATAGGGTAATGGGGGAGCCCAAAGTGGGTGTCCCCCACCCATTGTATTGGGACCCCCCCCATAGGGTAATGGGGGAGCCCAAAGTGGGTGTCCCCCACCCATTGTATTGGGATCTCCCCATAGGGTAATGGGGGAGCTCAAGAGGAGGACCTACCCCATTGTACTGGGACCCCCCCATAGAGTAATGGGGGAGCCCAAAGTGGGGACCCCCCCTATACGGTAATGGGGGAGCCCAAGAGGGGATCCCCCACCCATTGCATTGGGATCCCCCCCCATAGGGTAATGGGAGAGGCCAATGTTGGGGGAAGCCCCCTATAGGGTAATGGAGGACTCCAAGAGGAGAACCCCCCCAATGTATTGGGACCCCCCCATAGGTTAATGGGGGAGGCCAATGTGGGGGGGAGCCCCCTATAGGGTAATGGGGGTGTCCGAATGGGGACCCTCCATTTAGGTATATGGATGGGGGAGACCCCCCCATAGGGTAATGGGGGAGCCCAAGAGGGGATTCCCCCCCCCATTGTATTGGGATCCCCCCCATGGAGTAATGGGGGAGCCCAAAGTGGGTGTCCCCCACCCATTGTATTGGGATCCCCCCATAGGGTAATGGGGGAGGCCAATGTGGGGAACCCCCTACAGGGTAATGGGGGAGCCCAAGAGGGGGTCCCCCACCCACTGTATTGGGATCCCCCCATAGGGTAATGGGGGAGCCCAAGAGGGGGTCCCCCATCCACTGTATTGGGATCCCCCCATAGGGTAATGGGGGAGCCCAATGTGGGAACCCCCCTATAGGGTAATGAGGGACCCCTAAGTGGGTGTCCCCCACCCATTGTATTGAGATCCCCCCCATAGGATAATGGGGGAGTCCGAAGTGGGGGGACCCCACCTATTGTATTGGGTGAGCCCAAGAGTGGGTGCCCCCCCCCCCATATTGTAATGGGGGGTCCAAAGTGGGGATCCCCCCTTTAGGTATATGGATGGGGAGACCCCCATGGGGTAACGGGGGAGCCCAAAATGGGGACCCACACCATAGGGGCCCCCCTTTAGGTATCTGAAATGCGGGGGGGGACACCCCAAAACTTGGGGGTCCCCTCCCAACCTCCCCCCAAGAGCTTGTGTCCCCCCTCTTTGTCCCCTCTTTTGGGGACCCCAAAACGTGACAATAAAGACTGGTTGTTGCTGCTGCAAGTGGGGCAGGATTTGGGGACACCCCCCCCCGTATCTCCCCATGTCGCCCTATATCCCCATATCCCCATGTCGCCCCATGTCCCCATATCCCCCATATCCCCCCATATCCCCCCCATATCCCCCTATATCTCCTCATATCCCCCTATATCCCCTCATATCCCCATGTCCCCATATCCCCCCATGTCCCCATATCCCCATGTCCCCCTATATCCCCCCATATCCCCCTATATCCCCATAACCCCCTATATCCCCCCATATCCCCATAGCCCCCTATATCCCCCCATATCCCCCCATATCCCCATATACCCCATATCCCCATATCCCCCTATATGCCCCATACCCCTATGTCCCCCTATCCCCCTATATCCCCCCATATCCCCATGTCCTCCCATATCGCCCCATGTCCCCCCATATCCCCTATCCCCCATATCCCACATATCCCCATATCCCCCTATATGCCCCCATATCCCCATAACCCCCCTACATCCCCCCATACCCCCTATATCCCCCTATATCCCCCCATATCCCCCAACAGAACCCATCCCTCCGCTCTCCCCCCTCCTTCCCTGCCGGCAGGGGGCGGAGCCGCGTATGCAAATAACCCCCGGGTGGGCGGAGCCCCGTATGCAAATAACCCCGGCTGCGCCTCGTGTGCAACCGGCGCGGCTGGTGGAGCCCCGTATGCAAATGAAGTGGGGTGACGTCAGCCGGGGGGGCGTGGCCTGTTTCGCGCGGCCTCCAGGGTCCCCCCCTCGTGGCCGGCGCCGCTCCTGGGTCCCAGCGCCCGCCCTTTCCCCCCCCCCCCCCTTTCCCCTTCCTCTTCCTCCTTCCTCTTCCTCCTCAGGGCCCCCCCCATGCAGGTCTCCATCGCCTGCACCGAGCAGAGCCTGCGGGGGGGTGGGGCGGGAAGCGGGGGGGGGGGGGGGGGCAGGAGGAGGAGGAGGAGGAGGGGGACCCCCCCGAGGGGGAGGGAAAGGGGGGCAGCAAAGGGGAGGGGGGGGAGGAGGAAGGGGAGGGGGGGGCGATGGAGGGAGGGGGGGTGCAGCGGAGGCTCCAAGGAGGGACTCCCCCGGAGCGGCCCCGGGGCCTGGAATGAAGTACCGGTACATGGGGGAGGGTATGGGGGGGGGGAAATGGGTTCATTTTGGGGGGTGGGGAGGGGTACCCCAATATCCGGGTCCCTTTGGGGGGGTCCCTGGGTCCATTGGGGGGTCGCTTTGGGGTCCGTGAATCCATTTAGGTGGTCCTTTAGTCCCTCTGGGGGGTCCATGTGTCCTTGGGGGGGGGGGGGAGGGGGGGGCACCCCAACATCCGGGTCCCTTTGGGTGTCCTTCTGTCCCTATGGAGTGTCCCTGTGTCCCTTTGGGGGGGCCGGGTCCATTGGGGTGGTCCCTCTGTCCCTTTGGGGGCCCTTAGTCCCTATGGGGGGGTCCCTGTGTCCCTTTGGGGGGTCCTGGGTCCCTATTGGGGCTCCCTGAGTCCCTATTGGGGGTCCTTGTGTCCCTCTGGGGGGGGCCTGGGTCCATTGGAGGGTCACTGTGTCCCTATGGGGGGAGCACCCAATAACTGGGTCCCTTTGGGGGCCCTTAGTCTCTATGGGGGGGGTCCTGGGTCCCTATGGGGGGGTCCTGAGTCCCTATTGGGAGGGAACATCCGGGTCCCTTGGTGGGGGGAGGAGGGGGGGGGACACTCACGCGAATGACCCCACGTGACCTCCCTCTTCCCCCCCCCCCGCCAAGGACATTGGGCCGGTCCGGGCTGCGGGTCTCGTGCCTCGGGCTGGGTGAGGGGCGGGGCTTGGGGCAATGGGGGGCAATGGGGGCAATGGGGGGCAATGGGGGGTAATGGGGGCAATAGGGGCAATGGGGGCAATGGGGGGCAATGGGGGCAATGGGGGTAATAGGGGCAATGGGGGGCAATGGGGGCAATAGGGGCAATGGGGGCAGTGGGGGCAATGGGGGCTACGGGGGTAATAGGGGCAATGGGAGGTAACGGGGATAATGGGGGGCAATGGGGGCAATGGGGGCAATGGGGGTAATGGGGGGAATGGGGGGTAATGGGGATAATGGGGGGACAATGGGAGGGTCAAGGTGGGGCAATGGGGGGCAGTGGGGGGTCAATGAGGTGAATGGGGAGTCAATGGGGGTCTCAATATGGGTCAATGGCGTTTCTGCCCCCCAGGCACCCGGGGGACATTTGGGGAGGGGATCTCTGATGAGGTAAGACCCCCCCATAACCCCCAATGGTACCACCCCCCATAACCCCCCATGGTACCACCCCCCATAGCCCCCCATGGTACCCCCCATAGCCCCCAATGGTACCACCCCTATGGCTCTGTCCAAGGTGCTGACCGCGGCCTATGACAGCGGCATCACCCTCTTCGACGTCACCGAGGCCTCGGGAAGGTACCAAGTGATGGGGGGGGACACCCCAAATCCCCTCTATGGACCCCCCAAGTACCCCCCCCCCTTGCCCATAGGGGCCCATTATGCCCCTTCCCCCCCTCCCATGACCCCCCAATGGTATCGTCTCCCCCCCACATAGGGCTGAGAAGCTGCTGGGCAACGTCCTGAAGAGCAAAGGATGGAGGTGGGGGGTCCCTATGGGTGCTATGGGGTGCTGTGGGGTGATGGGGGATCTATGGGGGCTTCTATGGGGTGATGGAGGGGGTCTATGGGGTCCCTATGGGGTGCGATGGGGTAATGGGGTGATCTCTATGGGTGCTATAGGTGACGGGGGGGGTCTCTATGGGTGCTATGGGGTGACGGGGGGGGTCTATGGGGTCCCTATGGAGTGCTATGAGGTGATGGGGGGGTCCCTATAGGGTGCTATGAGGTGATGGGGGGGGTCTCTATGGGTGCTATGGGGTGATGGAGGGGGTCTATGGGGTCCCTATGAGTGCTATGGGGTGCTATGGGGTGATGGGGGGTCTATGGGGTGATGAGGGGTGTCTATGGGGGGTCTATGTGAGTGTTAGAGGGCAAGGGGGGGTGATGGGGGATGATGGGGGGTCATTACAGGTGCTATGGGGCACCATGGGGTGATGGAGGATGCTGTGGGGGTTGTTGGGGGGTGAGGGGATGTACCTATGGGATGATGGGGGTGTGTCTATGGGGTGTCTATGGGGCGCTATGGGGCACTGACTCCGCTCCCCCCCCCCCAGACGCTCCAGTTATGTCATCACGACGAGGGTCTTCTGGGGGGGGCAGTAAGTACCCACAATGCACTGAGGGGTCTATGGGGCACAAGGGGAGCTATGGGGCAGGAGGGGGGGCTGTGGGGCACAAGGGGGGCTATGGGGCACAAGGGGAGCTATGGGGCAGGAGGGGGGCTATGGGGCACAAGGGGAGCTATGGGGCAGGAGGGGGGCTATGGGGCACAAGGGGAGCTATGGGGCAGGAGGGGGTCGCCGTGGGGCAGCTGTGGGGTGACACCATCTCTGCCCCACAAGTGCTGACCGGAGCCTCTCACGGAAGCAAGTCCTGGAGGGTGAGTTGTGGGGCAGGGGATGCTATGGGTCAGTGCTATGGGTCAGTGGGGTGCTATAGGGCAGCTCCATAGGGCAATACTATGGGTCAATGCTATGGGGCAGCACTATGGGGCAGTTGTATGGAGCAGGGGTTGCTATGGGGCAGCGCTATAGGGTAGTGCTATGGGGCAGGGGATGCTATGGGGCAGTACTATGGGTCAGCACTATGGGGCAGCTCTATGGGGCAGGTCTATGGGGCAGTGCTATAGGGCAGAGCTATGGGTCAGCACTATGGGGCAACTCTATGGGGCAGGTCTATAGGGCAGCGCTATGGGTCAGCACTATGGGACAGTGCTATAGGGCAGCGCTATGGGGCAGCACTATGAGCCAGCACTACGGGGCAGCTCTGTGGGGCAGCTCTATGGGGCAGGGGATGCTATAGAGCAGCGCTATGGGGCGGGGGATGCTATAGGGCAGCGCTATGGGGCACTCTATGGGGCAGGGGATGCTATGGGGCAGCGCTATGGGGCACTCTATGGGGCAGGGGATGCTATGGGGCAGCGCTATGGGGCACTCTATGGGTCTCCAGGCCTCTGTGGGTCGCTCCAGCGGCTGCAGCTCGACTATGTTGACGTCATCTTCGCCGGGCCCCGCCCAGGCCCCGCCCACACCGAAGGTGAGGCCACGCCCCCTCCCCATAAACCACTCCCCTCGCTTGACCCCGCCCACTCCATCCCAGGCCACGCCCCCTCCCCTGAGGCCACCCCCCCTCAGGCCACGCCCCCTCACGTGTCTCTGCTTTGCCCCACAGGGCTTGACCCGACCCTGCGCCTCCTGCGGCTGGAAGGTACCCACAGACCCCCATAGACACCCATAGAGACCAATAGACACCCATTAGCACCCATAGAGACCCATAGACACCCATTAGCACCCATAGAGACCCTATAGACACCCCACAGCACCCATAGACACCCCATAGACACCCATTAGCACCCATAGAGACCTCATAGACACCCCATAGACCCCCATAGACACCCCATAGTACCCATAGAGACCTCATAGACACCCATAAACCCCCATAGAGACCCATAGATACCCCATAGACACCCCATAGACACCCATTAGCACCCCTAGACACCCCATAGACACCGCGCAGACACCCCATAGCACCCATAGAGACCCCATAGACACCTCATAGCACCCATAGACCTCCACAAACACCCATAGACACCCATTAGCACCCCATAGCACCCATAGACCCCCATAGACACCCCATAGACACCCCATAGACCCCCATAAACCCCCATAGAGACCCCATAGGTACCCCATAGACACCCCATAGCACCCATAGACCCCCCCATAGACCCCCATAGACCCCGATAGTATCCATAGACCCCCCCATAGCTCCCCTGGGTCCTCCCATATCCCGTACCCCATATCGCGCTATCCCCCCCCCTCATTGCCATCAATGGGGCTCCGAGTGACCGCCCTGCCCCTCCCCCCGCAGAGCTGGTGCGCGTCATGAGTGACGTCATCGACCGGGGACTGGCTCTGTACTGGGGCACGGCGGGGGGCGCGCCTGGTGACGTCATGGTAGGGACAGGGCGAGGGGGCGTGGATATCGTGATATGGGGTATGGGGTATCGCGATATGGGATATGGGATATGGGTTATGGGTTAGGGGATATTGTGATGTAGAATATGGGGTATGAGATATGGGATATCATGATATGGGATATGGGGTATGGGATGTCGCAATATGGGATATTGGGTATGGGATATTGCAATATGGGATATAGAGTATGAGATATGGGATATGGGGTATGGGATAGGGGATATCGTGATATAGAATATGGAGTATGGGATATGGGATATCACGATATGGGATGTGGGGTATGGGATATGGGATATCGTGACACGGGATATGGGGTATGGGGTATGGGATATGGGGTATTGCGATATGGGATATGGGGTATGGGGTATTGCGATATGGGATATGGGGTTTGGGATATAGGATATGGGGTATGGGATATTGCAATATGGGATATGGGGTATGGGATAGGGAATAGAGGATATCGCGATATAGAATATGGTGTATGGGGTATAGGATATCACGATATGGGATATGAGGTATGGGACAAGGGATATGGGGTATCGCGATATGGGGTACGGGCTATTATGGGATGTGGGACGTGGTCTCCCCCCCAGGACACGTTCGCTGTTGCCCGTCAGTTCAACCTGGTGGCCCCCGTGTGCCAGTGGGCGGAGCTTCTGCCGGAGCCCCGCCTCTTCCGGCAGCTCGGTGCGGGGGGGGGCTATGGGGGGCTATGGGGGGCTATGGGTATCTATGGGGTGTCTATGGGGGTCTGTGGGGGGGTCTATGGGGGTCTGTGGGGGGTCTATGGGGGTCTATGGGGGTCAATGGGGGTCTATGAGTGTCTATGGGGGTCTATGGGGGTCAATGGGGGTCTATGCGGTGTCTATGGGGTGTCTATGGGGGGTCTATGGAGGTCAGTGGGGGTCTGTGGGGGTCTATGGGAGTCTATGGAGATCAGTGGGGGTCTATGAGTGTCTATTGGGGTCAATGGGGTCTGTGGGGGTCTGTGGGGTGTCTATGGGGGTCTATGGAGTGTTTATGGGGGTCTATGGGGTGTCTGTGCGTGTCAATGGGGTGTCTGTGGGTGTCTATGGGGGTCTATGGAGGTCACTGGGGGTCTATGAGTGTCTATTGGGGTCAATGGGGGTCTATGGGGGTCAATGGGCGCCTATCAGGATCAATGGGTTGCGGGCACCCATAGGTGTCCATAGGGGTCTATGGGGTGGGTGCTCTGGGGCAGGGGGTCACCCCGGTGTCCCCCAGGCCTGGGTGCTGTCACTTGGTCCCCGGTGGCCCCTGGCCCTGCCCTAGAGGAGGAGCCGCTGCCCCATGGGCGCCCCATAGGCAAGGTGGGTCTGTGTGTCCCCATATCCCCATGTCCCCATATCCCACACCCCATATCCCACACCCCACACCCCATATCCCATACCCCATATCCCATACCCCATATCCCATGTCCCCAGGCTATAGGGCGCAGGCAGCCACTGAAGGTTGGGGACCTGCAGCAATTGGCCCAACGCTCGGGCTGCTCCGTGTCCCAGTTGGGCATTGGTGAGTATTATGGGATACGGGGTATGGGATATGGGGTATGGGATACTGGGTGTGGGGTATGGGAGATGGGGCATGGGATATGAGCATATGGGATAGGAGGATATGGGGCATGGGATATGAGACATGGGCCATTGGGTCTATGGGGTCTATGGGGGTCTATGGGGTGACACGTGTGTCCCGGGGTGTGTCCCCAGCCTGGTCCCTGCGGGCCGAGGGCGTCAGCTCGGTGCTGGTGGGGGCTGAGACCCCCCAAATGTTGCAGGAGCAGCTCCAGGCCCTGCAGGTGAGGGGAGACATTGGGGTCCCATTGGGTCATTGGGGTCCCCATTGGGTCATTGGGGTCTACATTGGGTCATTGGGGTCTTCATTGGGTTATTGAGGTCCCATTGGGTCATTGGGGTCCCCATTAGGTCATTGGGGTCTACATTGGGTCATTGGGGTCTTCATTGGGTTATTGGGGTCCCATTGGGTCATTGAGGTCCCCATTGAGATATTGGGGTCCCCATTGGGTCATTGAGGTTCACACTGGGTCATTGGGGTCCCCATTGGATCATTGGGGTCCACATTGGATATTGGGGTCCCTGTTGGGTCATTGGGGTCCCATTGGGTCGTTTGGGCCCCCATTGGGTCATTGGCATCCCCATTGGGTCATTGGGGTCCCTGTTGCGTCTTTGGAGTCCCATTGGGTCATTGAGGTCCCAGTCGGTCATTGGCATCCCCATTGGGTCACTGGGGTCGCCACTGGGTCATGGGGTCCCCACTGGGTCATTGGCATCCCCATTGGGTTATTGAGGTCCCTATTGGGTTCTTGGGGTCCCGCTGGGTCATTGACGTCCCCATTGGGATATTGGGGTCCCCATTGTGTCATTGAGGTCCCCATTGGATACTGGGGTCCCCAGTGGGTCATTGAGGTCCCCACCGGGTCATTAGGTTCCCACTGGGTCATTGAGGGCCACATTGGGTTATTGGTGTCCCCATTGGATATTGAGGCCCCTACTGGGTCATTGGGATCCCTGTTGGGTCATTGAGGTCCCATTGGGTCATTGAGGTCTCATTGGGTCATTGGAGTCCCACTGGGTCATTGAGGTCCCCATTGGGTCATTGAGGCCCGCATTGGGTTATTGACGTCCCCATTGGATATTGGGGTCCCTGTTGGGTCATTGGGGTGCCCATTGGGTCTTTGGGGTCTCCATTGGGTCACCGAGGTCCCCATTGTGTCGTTGGGGTCCTATTGGGTCATTGGCATCCCCATTGGGTCATTGAGGTGCCTGTTGGGTCATTGGGGTCCCATTGGGTCATTGAGGTCCCATTGGGTCATTGGCATACCCATTGGGTCATTGAGGTCCACACTGGGTTATTGATGTCCCCATTGGATATTGGGCTCCCCATTGGGTCATTGGGGTCCCCATTGGGTCATTGAGTCCCTGTTCGGTTATTGGAGTCCCGTTGGGTCATTGGGGTGCCATTGGGTCACTGGGGTCCCACTGGGTCATTGGGATCCCATTGGGGTCCCTTACGTCCCCATTGATGTCCCCATTGTCCCCCCAGGTCCTGCCCAACCTCAGCCCCGCGACCCTACAGGAGCTCGACACCCTGCTGGGGGGGGCGGTGCCGCCGTAGGCCCCGCCCCTCGCCTCCCATTGGCTGCCTCCCGCATGAGCCCCGCCCCTCCCTCTCCAAGCCCCGCCTCTGTCCCCGCCCCTCCAGCCAATGGGGAGGCCACATTCCCGAGGGGAGGCATGGCCATGTCAATCGAGAGCAATAACCCCGCCCGCCGCCGCAAGGGGGCGGGGCCTTCTAAGCACAAACCCCGCCCCCTTTTTGGTCCCGACCAATCGCAGCGCTTCCAGTGGAGGGGGGCGGGGCCTCGTCTTGCTCCGCCCCTTTTCCCTCCTCCCTTCCCTCCCCCCTTTCCTCAATGGGGGGGGGCAATAAAGTGGCTTTTCCCACATGGGGGAGGGGATGCGGTGTCGTGAATTGGGGGGATCCCCATAGGGATACATTGGGGAGGGGGAATCCATAGGGATCTATGGTGGGAGGGGGATCCGTAGGGCTCCGCAGAGGTGGGGGTGGGGGTTTGGGATCCATAGGGTTCCTTGGGGGAAGGGATCCATAGGGATACATTCGGTGGAGGGAGGGAATTGGGGTGTCTATACAGATACATGAAGGGGGGCAGAATCCATAGGGATATATTGGGGGGGGTGTTCCGTAGGGATACATGGAGGGGGGGAAATCTATAGGGATATATTGGTGGGGGGTGGTCCATAGGGATACATTCGGGCGGCGGGGGGGGATGGGGGTGTCCATAGGGATACATGAAGGGGGGGGAATCCATAGGAATATATTGGGGGGGTGTCCGTAGGGATACATGGAGGGGATCCATAGGGCTATACTGGGGGGGTCCGTAGGATACATGGGGGGGGGGATCTATAGGGATATATTGGGGGGGGTTCTATAGGAATACATTTGGGGGGGATATAGGGAATCGGGGGGTGGCGAATGGGGGGGGGAATATCTATAGGGATCCATAGGGATACATGGTGGGGGGAGGGGGGGATGGAGTGGGATCCATAAGGACACATAGGGATCCATGGGGGGGGGAAATGGGAATGGGATATGGGGGGGATATGGGGTTGGGAATTGGGGGTTAGGATGAGGATCATGATCAGGTTTAGGATCATGATTCCAGGATTCCACGTTTCCATGATCCTGTATCTCCACGTGTCCATGTGATTCCATGGTTCCATGGAGGAAGCCGCCCCACCTCAGCCAACCAGCGGTGGCCACGTCACCGTGATGTCACAATGGCCGCTCTCTGGGGTCGGGGGGGGGGGGGAGAGGAGAGGACCCCATTGGAGGAGCTCGAGGTGAAGGTCCCGCATGGAAGCGAAGCGAGATCATGGAGTTCTGGGATGGGGAGCAGGACACCTTCCTGGTGACCACCATCAGCGCTGAAGGTACCCCCCAGCCGTGGGGTGGCCATCGGCGGGTGTGGTGGTGGAGATGGAGATCTGGGGATGATGGGGATGGTGGGATGGTGGTGATGGTGGTGATGGGGGGATAATGATGATGGTGATGATAATGGTGATGTGATGATAATGGAGATGATGATGATGGTGATGATGATGGTGATGTGATGATAATGGAGATGATGATGGTGATTATGATGGGATGATGATGGCGATGATGGAATGATGGTGATGATGGTGATGGTGATTTGATGATGATGGCGGTGATGACGATGGGATGATGATGGTGATGATGGGATGATGATGGGATGGTGATGATGGTGATGGTGATATGATGATGGTGATGATAATGGGATGATGGTGATGATGATGGGATGATGATGATGGGATGATGATGGTGATAATGATGATGATGACGGGATGATAATGATGATGGGATGATGATGGTGATGATGATGGTGATGTGATGATGATGGTGATGATGATAATGATGGGATGATGATGGTCATGGGATGATGATGGTGATGGGATGATGATGGTAATGATGATGGTGATGTGATGATGACAGGATGGTGATGATGATGGGATGATGATGGTGATGATGATGGGATGATGATGGTGATGATGATAATGATGATGATGATGGGATGATGATGGTGATGGGATGATGATGGTGATGATGATGATGATGGGATGATGATGGTGATGATGATGATGATGATGGTGATGATGGGATGATGATGTGATGATGTTGATGGTGATGATGATGGTGATGATGATAATAGAATGATGGTGATGCTGGAATGATGGTGCTGATGAAAAGATGATGATGATGATGATGGGATGATGATGGTGATAATGGGATGATGATGGTGATGATGGAATGATGATGATGATGTTGGCTTGGGTGCTGCTGGCCATGGACCATAACCCGCTTTCCTATCGCTTTCCAGAGCGAGCCACCATCTGGGACGCCGTGTCCAGCTACATCCAAGAGCAGCTCCTGCAGCACAAGGTCCTTATGGAGCACCCATGGAGCGCCCATGGAGCACCCATGTCCCTCCTTTCCCTTTAGTTGACTTCAAGGTGCTTCCACCTGGTCTCCTTTTGTGATGAAGGACCCAACATCTCCTCCTCAGTGGTTCCCTCCCATTGACCAGAAGCCCCATCCTTGGTCATGGCCATCTCCAGCTCTCCCATTGGCTGCTCCTCACCCCTTCCACCCTTCTCCTCCAATCACAGGGGGTCCGGATTCCTTCACTGGGCACCTTGGATGTTGTCCATGAAGAGGTCCGGGTTGGAGATGAGCTTGTGACCATCCAAAGACCCACCTTCTCCTTGGCCAGGAACCTGGCTCTGGTCCACAACCTGATGGACAACAAGCTCTACCTACCTGGTAAGATGCTGGCTTAACCCTTGGGTTGGTCCCACCAACATCTCACCCCATCCTGGCCTTGGAGATGCTTCTTCTACCATAGAAGGTCCATAAATGGGTTTTGATGGGTCATGCAATGATGGACCATTGGAGATGCCTCCAATGGGGTTGACCATCATTGTTCTCCTCTGGTTCTTCAAGGCAACAAGGAGGTGGAGCCCCTCAAATACTCCAAGGTGGCCTCATCCATCTCCATGTGGCGACAGAAGGTGGAACGTTGCATCCAAGGCACCATGTCCCAGCTCTCCTATTGCCTTGGCAAGGGGGAGACGGTGGCCTTGGTCCTCAAGGACATTGGGGTGCTGCTCATCGAAGGCAAGAGGGTGGAGGTGAGGTTCTATTCCCACTTCCTGGAGGAGCTGGTTGGGAAGAAGAGCCTGGAGAAAGCTGGAGCCAAGGTGAGGGGTTGGGGGGGGGTCTAATGGACATGGAGATGAATGGGCTGGAGGAGGGTTATGGGGCGACCAAGGGTTGAGGTTCTCCAATGTTGGGTTATTATGGCTCATCCATGTCCGTAATGGACATCCCACCTCCTTTGGGCTCATCCATGTCCATAATGGACATTTGGGCTCCTCCATGTTCCTTATGGACATCCCACCTCCTTTGGGCTCCTCCATGTCCATTATGGACATCCCACCTCCTTTGGGCTCCTCCATGTTCCTTATGGACATCCCACCACCTTTGGGCTCCTCCATGTTCCTTATGGACATCCCACCACCTTTGGGCTCCTCCATGTTCCTTATGGACATCCTACCTCCTTTGGGTTCCTCCATGTCCATTATGGACATCCCACCACCTTTGGGCTCATCCATGTCCCTTATGGACATCCCACCACCTTTGGGCTCATCCATGTCCATAATGGACATCCCATCTCCTTTGGGCTCATCCATGTTCCTTATGGACATCCCACCTCCTTTGGGCTCCCCCACTGCAGGTCCCCCATCTCCTGGACATGGGAATGTCCCCTTCGGTTCCTGTGGTCTCATTGAGCTTCACTGGTCGGGTCATTGTCTTCCCAGGGTACGTGCATGGATGGATGGAGAACCTCAATGTCCATCCGCCCCTCGTGTCCCTCTATGGGGGCACGACCCCCATTGATGGGCTTTTGGTCGATGTCTTCTCCTTGTCCCCAGGTTTGAGATGACTTTTGCGACCAAACAACCCCCAAAGGTTCTTCTCAAGACCTTGGGACCAGCCCCTGATGAGGACAAGGAGATGGGAAGGGAGAGTTCTCCATCCTTGGATGCAGACATGGAAGGTAAAGCAGCTCCTATGGACAACCCAAGTGGGTCAGGAGAGGGGGGACCACCAGAAGGCTCCAAAGCTCCATGGATCCCAATGGATGATGGACCCATTTGGGTCCAATGGTGACCCAAAGGCCACCCCTTGGTGTCCCTCAGGTGATGAACATGATGGGAACGGGGTTGGGAGGACACAAAGGGACCATAGAGACCCTCATTGGACACCATGGGATGAGGCCTTCTGATGAGGTCTCCTCCTGGTTCCAGTGGGATCTCCTGGTGTTCCCATTCCTGGTGTTCCCACCTCAATGGCTGGTGATGCACAAGAGCTCCAGGAGGCCACAAAGAAGAAGAAGACCCAGGTCAGGTGAGGCTGAAGGCTCGGCCCTATGGACGCTCAATGGGGTGGGATGGGAAGATGCAGTCCTAGGGGTGATGGTGTCCATGGTGGCCTCAAGGTGGACCCTTCCCGTTGTGTCCTCACAGGCAGATCCCAAAGGAATCTCCAGACAGGAAGAGCTCTGAGAGGTGCCCAAAGTCCAAGAGGAGCCAGAAAGAGGTGGAAGAAGATGAGAGTGATGGAGGAGGAAGAGGAAGGAGAGGAGGGAAAGGAGGGAAAGGAGGAGGAGGAGAAGGAAGAGAAGGAAGAGGAGAAGGAAGACAAAAAGGAAGAGGAGAAAAAGGTGGAAGAGGAGAAGGAGGAGGAAGAGGTGGAAAAGGAGGAAGAGAAGGAGAAGGAGGAAGAGAAGAAAGAGATGGAATAGGAGAAAGAGGAGAAGGGAGAGGAGAAGGGAGAGGAGGAAGAGGTGGAAGAGGAGAAGGACGAAGAGGTGGAAAAGGAGGAAGAGAAGGAGGAGAAAGAGAAGGAGAAGGAGGAAGAGAAGAAAGAGATAGAAGAGGAGAAAGAAGAGAAGGAATAGGAGGAGAAAGAGGTGGAAGAGGAGCAGAAAGAGGACGAGGAAGAGGAGGAAGACGAGGAAGAGGTGCAATAGGAGAAACAGGAGGTGCAATAGGAGGAATAGGACCAGGAAGAGGTGCAATAGGAGGCAGGGGGGAAGCGGGAGACGAGGCCGAGGCTCAGAAGCTCTTGGCCGAGCTGCCACCAGCCGAGACCCCCCCGGCCCGGCCCCGGCGCGGCCCGGCCCCGGCCCCGGCCCTCACGCCCCTGGTGGCGGTGCTGGAGGCCTCCAGCACCGAGGACAGCTCCGAGGAGGAGCCCGAGCGGCGCCGCGGCCGGGCGCTGGGAGCCAGCGGCTTCGGGAGCCTGCGGGAGTGAGGCGGGGTGGGATGGGATGGACACGATGGGATGGGAATGGAAGCGATGGAATGGGAATGGAAGAGATGGAATGGGAATGGAAGAGATGGAATGGGATGGACACGATGGAATGGGAATGGAAGCGATGGAATGGGAATGAACACGATGGAATGGGATGGACACGATGGTATGGGAATGGGGGTGAGGGAATGGGAATGAACACGATGGAATGGGATGGACACGATGAAATGGGAATGGGAGTGATGGACTGGGATGGACACGATGGTGTGGGAATAGAAGTGATGGAACTGGGAATGGGGGTGATGGAATGGGAATAGGGGAGATGGAATGGGATGGACACAATGGAATGGGATGGACACGATGGAATGGGAATGGGGGTGAGGGAATGGGAATGAACAGGATGGAATGGGAATGAACATGATGGAATGGGATGGACACAATGGAATGGGAATGGAAGCAATGGAATGGGAATGAACACGATGGAATGGGATGGACACGATGGAATGGGAATGGGGGTGATGGAATGGGATGGACACGATGGTATGGGAATGGGGGTGAGTGAATGGGAATAGGGGTGATGGAAGGTGATAGACAGAATGAAATGGGAATGGGGATGATGGAATGGGAATGAACACAATGGAATGGGAATGGGGGTGATGGAATGGGAATGAACACAATGGAATGGGAATGGAAGTGATGGAATGGGAATGAACACGATGGAATCGGAATGGAGGAGACAGAATGGGAATGAACAGAATGGAATGGGAATGAACATTGGAACTGGAGATGCACATGACAGAATGGGAATGAACGCCATAGAACTGGGGATGGGAGTGCTGGAACTGGGAATGAACATGATTGGGAATGGACACAATGGAATGGGAATAAGCCCAATGGAACTGGGGATGAACATGATGGAACTGGAGATGGGCGTGACGGAAGTGGGGATGAAGGCGATGGAATTTAATGGGAATCGATGGGGATAAGGGAATTATCGGGGATTAAACTGGGATTGGACAAGGGTTTGATGAGCTGAGTGGGATGGAAATGAATTAAATGATCAATTAAATGAATTAATGATGAATTAAATGATTAGATGATGGTCAGTTGACCATCCCCTTGGTGGCCATGCCCTTGGCCATCCCCATGATCATGCCATTGGCCAGTTGACCATTCCCATCCCATAATCATACCATTGGCCACCCCCATGACCATACCATTGGCCGCCCAATGACCACGCCATTGGCCAACTGACCACCCCCATGCCCTTGGCCATCCCCTTGACCACCCAATGACCACACCAGTGGCCAGTTGACCACCCCCATCCACATGCCCATGCCCTTGGCCACCCCCTTGACCACACCAATGGCCGCTTGACCATCCCCATAGTGGCCAGTTGACCATCCCCATGACCATGCCATTGGCCATGCCCATGACCAGGTACTTGGCCACCCAATGACCACATCAATGGCCAGTTGACCGTCCCCATCCCATGACCATGCCCTCTGGCCATCCCTATGACCACATCAATGGCCAGTTGACCATCCCCATCCCATAACCAAACCATTGACCACCCCATGACTACACCAATGACCAGTTGACCATCCCCATGGTGACCAAGCCCTTGGCCATCCCCATGCCATTGGCCAGTTGACCATCCCCATGACCATCTCCATCACCATACTATTGACCACCCAATGACCACCCCAATGACCATTTGACCATCCCCATGACCACCCCAATGGCCAGTTGACCATCCCCACCCCATAACTATCCCTTTGACCACCCAATGACCACCCCAACGACCAGTTGACCACCCCCATGGTGACCACGCCATCGGCCACCCCATGGACACCCATGGACCCATGTGCCATAGCCAAGGAACCGGGTTTTATTCTGCTGCGGTTAAACAAGTGCCCCAAGGAGGGGAGGGGGGGGAAGGTTTGGGGTGACCCTTGGGGACACCCCTGGGTGGGGGTGGGTGGGGGGGGCCACCCCAGGGTGGGGTGGGGGGGACACAGGGGCCACCCCAACCCCGTGGCCCCCCCCGCTATGGAGGGGGGATATATATATATATATATTTATAGCTGCAGTGGTCCTTGTCACCCCCCCCCATAATGGTACCTCCCAACCCCCCCCATAGCGGATTTGGGGTAAAAAGAGGTGATTTTGGCAGTGGTGCCCCTCCCCCACCGCTGCCAAAGGGGGGGGGGGGATAGGAGGGGGGGAGGGGACATAAGGGGGGGCCCCCCCATGGCCCCCCCCCCCTTTAGTCGTCGATGCAAATGACCTCCCCCCCCCGCGGCTCCTTCTTGTCCTGGCCCTCGGCCTCACGCTCCCGCTTCACCAGCACGGGGGGACCATTGGCAGCGGCTGCGGGGGGGCACAATGGGGACAATGGGGGCAATGGGGACAATGGGGGCAATGGGGACAATGGGGACAATGGGGGCAATGGGGGCGATGGGGGCAATGGGGGTTCAGGTATAGACCCAGTACCCCCACCCATAGACTCAGGCACCCATGGGAACCCCCAATGCCCATAGCATCCACGGGACCCCCACCTATAGACCCAGGCACCCATGGATCCCCACACCCACAGACCCATCACCCATAGACCCCCCACTCATAGACCCATACACCCAGGCACCCATAGACCTCCCACCCATAGACCCATCACCCACAGACCCCGCACTCATAGACCCATCACCCATCGACCCCCCACCTATAGACCCAGGCACCCATAGACACCCCACCCACAGACCCAGGCACCCATGGGACCCCCCCACCCATAGACCCATCACCCACAGACCCCGCACTCATAGACCCATCACCCATCGACCCCCCACCTATAGACCCAGGCACCCATAGACACCCCACCCACAGACCCAGGCACCCATGGGACCCCCCCACCCATAGACCCATCACCCACAGACCCTGCACCCATAGACCCAAAGACCCATACACCCATAGACCCAGGCACCCATGGGACCCCCCCATGCCCATAGCACCCATGGGACCCCCACCCATAGACCCAGGCACCCATGGACCCCTGCACCCACAGACCCATCACCCATAGACCCCCCACCCATAGACCCATCACCCATAGACCCATAGACCCAGGCACCCATGGGACCCCTCACCCATAGACACCCCACCCATAGACCCAGGCACCCATGGGACTCCCCCACCCATAGACCCATCACCCATAGACTCATACATCCATAGACCCAGGCACCCATGGGACCCCTACCCATAGACCCATAGACCCATCACCCATAGACCCCCCACCCATAGACCCATAGACCCATCACCCATAGACCCCCCACCCATAGACCCATCACCCATAGACCCCCCACCCATAGACCCATAAACCCAGGCACCCATGGACACCCCACCCATAGGCCCATCACCCATAGACCCCCCCACCATAGATCCGTAGACCCAGGCACCCATGGGCCCCCCCTCACCGGTGATGAAGGACCCTGGTGGCATCTGGCTGTAGTTGGCTCCTCCAGGGGGGAGGGCTCCGGGTGGGGGGGTCCCAAAGGTGCCCCCATAGGTCTGGGGGGTGGCGTAGGGCCCTGGTGGGAAGGTCTATGGGGGGGGGACAACAATGGTGTCACTTCCCCATTGATGGCACCAGGATGGGGGTCACCATGGAAGAGGCAGCTCAATGGGTGTCCCCAAGGTGAATGGTGGCCCCAAGGAGAAGGGGGTCCCCAAGGAGAAGGATGGTCCCCAAAGCAAAATGACCCCAATGTGGGTGGACTTGTCCCCCAACAAGGGGTTGTCCCCAACAAGGGGATGTCCCCAAGTTAGGGCCATGTCCCCAACACAAGGATGTCCCCAAGGTGACTGATGTCCCCAGTGCATGGTGATGTCCCCAAGGAGACTGATGTCCCTCAAGTGACTGATGTCCCCAAGGTGACTGATGTCCCCAATGCATGGTGATGGCCCCAAGCTGACTGATGTCCACAATACATGGTGATGTCCCCAAAGTGACTGATGTCCCCAGTGCATGGTGATGTCCCCAAGGTGACTGATGTCCCCAGTGCATGGCCATGGCCCCAAAGTGACTGATGTCCCCCACATGACTAATGTCCCCAGTGCATGGCCATGTCCCTAAGGTGACTGATGTCACCCAAGTGACTGATGTCCCCAATGCATGGTGATGTCCCCAAGGTGACTGATGTTCCCAAGGTGACTGATGTCCCCAATGCATGGTGATGGCCCCAAGGTGACTGATGTTCCCAAGGTGACTGATGTCCCCAACACATGGTGATATCCTCAAGGTGACTGACATCCCCAATGCATGGCCATGCCCCCAAGGTAACTGATGTCCCCAAGGTGACTGATGTCCCCAATGCATGGCCATGTCCCAAAGGTGACTGACGTCCCCAAGGTGACTGATGTCCCCAGTGCATGGCCATGTCCCTAAGGTGACTGATGTCCCCAAGGTGACTGATGTCCCCAGTGCATGGCCATGTCCCTAAGGTGACTGATGTCCCCAAGGTGACTGATGTCCCCAATGCATGGCCATGGCCCTAAGGTGACTGATGTCCCCAAGGTGACTGATGTCCCCAGTGCATGGCCATGTCCCTAAGGTGACTGATGTCCCCAATACATGGTGATGTCCCCAAGGTGACTGATGTCCCCAAGGTGACTGATGTCCCCAATACATGGTGATGTCCCCAAGGTGACTGATGCCCCCAAGGTGACTGATGTCCCCAATGCATGGCCATGTCCTTAAGGTGACTGATGCCCCCAAGGTGACTGATGTCCCCAATGCATGGCCATGGCCCCAAAGTGACTGATGTCCCCCAAGTGACTGATGTCCCCAATGCATGGCCATGGCCCCAAAGTTACTGATGTCCTCCCAAGTGACTGATGTCCCCAATGGATGGCTATGTCCCCAAGGTGACTGATGCCCCCAAGGTGACTGATGTCCCCAATGCATGGCCATGTCCCTAAGGTGACTGATGTCCCCCAGCTGACTGATGCCCCCAAGCACGGGGGGGGTGACTTACAGGCGGGGGGTGGCTCTCGGTGCCCTTGCTGGCCAGGCGGCTGAGGATGCTGCGCTCGGACATCTGGAGGCGGGCGGCGATGGGGGGGATGCGCGAGAGGGTGGCGGGCAGGCGGGTGACATCCGCCTTCATGTCGCTCAGCAGCTCCTCCAGCTGGTTCAGCACTGGCACACGGGAAGAAGGGGGGGGGAAAGAAAGAGAAAGAGGGGCGGGGGGGGCCCCGTCAGCGCCGGGGGGCCGTCCCGAGCCTACTCATAGGTTACTCATAGGTTACTCATAGGTTACTCATAGGTTGCTGGGGGGGAGGGGAGGGTGGGGGGGGAGTGGAGATACTCACGTGAGGGCAAGGGAGTGGGGTAGGGAAGAGGGAAGGGAGGGGTAAGAGCTACTCAAGGGATACTCAGGGGATGCACCTACTGGGAGGGGGGGGGGGAGTGGGGGCATGCTCCAGGGTGGGAGGACTCAGAGGTACTCTGGGTATGAGCCTTGAGTACTCTGGGGGTACTCCAGGGATACTCCTTACATGCACTGGAGATACTATGTACTCTGACCACACTGGAGATACTTCAGGTTTACTCTGGGTCTGCTCCTCAGCCACAGCAGAGCTACTCTGGGTACACTCCTCACCCGCTCTGGGCATACTCCTTAGGCCCACCAGAGCTACTCTGGGCATCCTCCTGCCCTACTCCAGGTCTGCTGTCTAGACACACTGGAGCTACTCCGGGTACGCTCCTTTAGAAACACCTGAGTTACTCCAAGCTTGAGGGTCTGCGCTGCAGCTACACTGGAGCTACTCCAGACTTACTCCTTCACCACTCCAGCCTCCTGTCTCCACACCAGAGCTATCCCAGGGACAATGGTTAGCAACACCTGAGATACTCCGGGTATGCTCCTTACTCACCCTGGGCTTATTCTGTAGATACACCAGAGCTACTCTGGGTATGCTCCTTCCACGCTCTGGCCCCACTCTTTAAGCACTCTGGACACACTAAAGATACTCCAGGTATCTGCATACACCAGAGATACTCCAGCTCCACGCTACAGCCACACCAGAGATACTCTGGGCATCCTCATCACTTGCTCCTGCTCGGGGCTAAGAGGCTGCAGCCACAGCACTGAGGATACTCATTACACAGCCCCGAGATCCTCTGCGCAGACCCATCAGCCTCGCCACCTGTGATACTCATTGCTTACTCCAGTGATACTCTGGGCTTACTCAGCGCCTTCCTCTGGAGCCCTCCATTAAACACACCAGAGATACTCCGGACATACACCAGAGGTACACAGTCCATGCCCCCGGGCCAAGCCGTCACATGCAAGCAGGGGGCCACCCCCGTCGTACACCAGCATTACTCCAGGCTTCCTCACGACATGCACCGGGGGAGGGAGGAGGAGGAGGAGGAGGAGGAGGGGGAGGGGGGGAATACTCTGGCCACCGGCTTCCTCAGCACATACTTCCTCCCATGCCCCCGCGCTACTCCGCCTCAAGGCATTTCCACACCGCAAGTAGTTACACGGGGCAACCCTAGTGCCAAGCTCCAGGCTTTTACACAACAGCTACACCTTAGCGCAAAGCGACAAGAGGCACCCGCCGGCTCCTCACGCAGCCCCCACAACCCGCTTCAAACACCTCAGGCCGCCTTCCTCCGAGCTTCCTCACACCCCAAAACCCCCTTTTTTTGGGGGGGGGGGGGGGGGGGGAACACACACACACACCTTCCAGCAGCTTCCCAACCTCCCGCCCCACTTGCACCCTTCGACCCCCTTCCGGCCGCCAGAAAGCAACACGCAGAGCAAGGATACACCGGGAGCCGGTTGGGGAGGAGAACCCCACTTTAATGATTGAGAAGCGCGGTACAGAAGGTGCGAGGAGCTACACGGGGCGTCCGCGCCGGGCGCGCCGGCCCCCCCGCCTCTTACCCTTGTGTAGGACGGCGTTCGCGGGCTTGTTGCCCGCCAGCGACTCCTTGGACAAGTGCTGGTGGCTCTCGGCCAGGCACTCGACCTCGGCGAAGCGGGTGTTGAGGGCCATGGCGGGGTGACTGGGGTCCTGCGTCATGTTCAGGTAGGCGGCGCGGCGGAGCTGCTCCTCGATCACCAGCGCTTGCTCCAGGAGCTGGGAAGAGGAGATTGGGGGGTAAAGAGGGGGGGGGGGGGGGACAGAGAGAGGTGTTTATGGGTGCTGGGTGCCCCGTGGGGGGGTTGGGTTGTGGGTGAGAGGAGGTAAGTTGGATGTCAAGTGGCAGCGAGAGCATCCAAGCACCCAACTGTGAGGTTACTGTGAGGCAGAGTGTCCAAGGCTGGTGGTACCCACACAAGTGTGAGCTCAACCATCACCAAGAGCACCCAACTATGATCTTCGCCATCATCAACAGCACCCAACTGCGACCTTAACCATAACCAAGAGCACCCAACTGTGACCTCAAGCATCACCAAGAGCATCCAACTGTGACCTCAACCATCACCAAGAGCACCCAACTGCGACCTCAAGCATCACCAAGAGCATCCAACCACCCAACTATGAGGTTACTATGAGGCAGAGTGTCCAAGGCTGGTGGTACCCACACAAGTGTGAGCTCAACCATCACCAAGAGCACCCAACTATGACCTGAAGAATCATCAACAGCACCCAACTGCGACCTCAACCATCACAAAGAGCACCCAACTATGAGCTTAACCATCATCAACAGCACCCAACTGCAACCTCAACTATCACAAAGAGCACCCAACTATGAGCTTAACCATCATCAACAGCACCCAACTGCAACCTCAACTATCACAAAGAGCACCCAACTATGACCTTAAGAATCACCAAGAGCACCCAACCGTAACCTCAACTATCACCAAGAGCATCCAAGCACCCAACTATGAGGTTACTATGAGGCAGAGTGTCCAAGGCTGGTGGTACCCACACAAGTGTGAGCTCAACCATCACCAAGAGCACCCAACTATGAGCTTAACCATCATCAACAGCACCCAACTGCGACCTCAACTATCACAAAGAGCACCCAACTATGACCGTAACCATCACCAAGAGCACCCAACTGTGACCTCAACTATCACCAAGAGCATCCAAGCACCCAACTATGAGGTTACTATGAGCCAGAGTGTCCAAGGCTGGTGGTACCCACACAAGTGTGAGCTCAGCCATCACCAAGAGCACCCAACTATGAGCTTAACCATCATCAAGAGCACCCAACTGTGACCTCAACTATCACCAAGAGCATCCAAGCACCCAACTGTGAGGTTACTATGAGCCAGAGCATCCAAGGCTGGTGGTACCCACACAAGTGTGAGCTCAACCATCACCAAGAGCACCCAATTATGACCTGAAGAATCATCGACAGCACCCAACTGCGACCTCAACTATCACAAAGAGCACCCAACTATAACCTTAAGAATCACCAAGAGCACCCAACTGCGACCTCAACTATCACAAAGAGCACCCAACTATGACCTTAAGAATCACCAAGAGCACCCAACTGTGACCTCAAGCATCACCAAGAGCATCCAAGCACCCAACTATGAGGTTACTATGAGCCAGAGTGTCCAAGGCTGGTGGTACCCACACAAGTGTGAGCTCAGCCATCACCAAGAGCACCCAACTATGAGCTTAACCATCATCAACAGCACCCAACTGTGACCTTAACCATAACCAAGAGCACCCAACTGTGACCTCAAGCATCACCAAGAGCACCCAACTGTGACCTCAACCATAACCAAGAGCACCCAACTGCGACCTCAACCATAACCAAGAGCACCCAACTGCGACCTCAACCATCACCAAGAGCATCCAAGCACCCAACTATGAGGTTACTATGAGCCAAAGTGTCCAAGGCTGGTGGCACCCACACAAGTGTGAGCTCAACCATCACCAAGAGCACCCAACTATGACCTGAAGAATCATCAACAGCACCCAACTGCGACCTCAACTATCACAAAGAGCACCCAACTATGACCGTAACCATCACCAAGAGCACCCAACTGTGACCTCAACTATCACCAAGAGCATCCAAGCACCCAACTGTGAGGTTACTATGAGCCAGAGCGTCCAAGGCTGGTGGTACCCACACAAGTGTGAGCTCAACCATCACCAAGAGCACCCAATTATGACCTGAAGAATCATCGACAGCACCCAACTGCGACCTCAACCATCACAAAGAGCACCCAACTATGAGCTTAACCATCATCAACAGCACCCAACTGCAACCTCAACTATCACAAAGAGCACCCAACTATGACCTTAAGAATCACCAAGAGCACCCAACCGTAACCTCAACTATCACCAAGAGCATCCAAGCACCCAACTATGAGGTTACTATGAGGCAGAGTGTCCAAGGCTGGTGGTACCCACACAAGTGTGAGCTCAACCATCACCAAGAGCACCCAACTATGAGCTTAACCATCATCAACAGCACCCAACTGTGACCTTAACCATAACCAAGAGCACCCAACTGTGACCTCAAGCATCACCAAGAGCACCCAACTGTGACCTCAACTATCACCAAGAGCATCCAAGCACCCAACTATGAGGTTACTATGAGCCAGAGTGTCCAAGGCTGGTGGTACCCACACAAGTGTGAGCTCAGCCATCACCAAGAGCACCCAACTATGAGCTTAACCATCATCAACAGCACCCAACTGTCACCTTAACCATAACCAAGAGCATCCAACTATGAGCTCAACATTGACTAAGAGCATCCAAGCACCCAACTATAACACTACTATCAGCCAGAGTGTCCAACTCTGGTGTTACCCATCACCAAGAGCACACAACTATGACCCCAACCATCACTAAGAGCACCCAACTATGAGCTCAACATTGACCAAGAGCACCCAACTATGACCTCAACCACCACTAAGAGCATCCAAGCACCCAACTATGAGGTTATTATGAGCCAGAGCATCCAACTCTGGTGTTACCCACACAAGTATGACCTCAACCATCACCAAGAGCACCCAACTATGAGCTCAACATTGACCAAGAGCATCCAACTATGACCTTAACCATCAGCAAGAGCACCCAACTGTGACCTCAACCATCACCAAGAGCATACAAACACCCAACTATGATGTTACTATCAGCCAGAGTGTCCAACTCTGGTGTTACCCATCACCAAGAGCACCCAACTGTGACCTCAACAATGACCAAGAACACCCAACTATGACCTTAACCATCACTTAAGAGCACCCAGGCAACCAGCTATGATGGTACCCATCACCAAGAGCACCCAACTGTGAGCTCACCCATCACCAAGAGCATCCAAACACCCAACTATGACCTTACCCATTGTCCAGAGCAACCAACTCTGACTTCATCCATCACTCAGAGGGCCCAGAGCACCCAACTCTGGTGTTACCCATCACCAAGAGCACCCAACTATGACCTTAACCATCACCAAGAGCACCCAAGCACCCAACTACGCCATTACTATCACCCAGAGCACCCAACTCTGGTGTTACCCATCACCAAGAGCACCCAACTCTGAGCTCAACTATCACCAAGAGCACCCAACTATGACCTCAACCATCACGAAGAGCACCCAACTGTGACCTTAACCATCACCAAGAGCACCCAACTATGACCTCAACCATCACCAAGAGCACCCAACTATGACCTCAACCATCACCAAGAGCACCCAAGCACCCAACTACGCCATTACTATCACCCAGAGCGTCCAACTCTGGTGTTACCCATCACCAAGAGCACCCAACTCTGAGTTCACTCATCACCCAGAGCACCCGTGACCCATGATCCTGGTGCACGCGTGACCCTGGGGCACACGCAACCCTCATACACACGTGACCCTTGTGCACATGTGACCCTCATGCACACGTGACCCTCATGAACATACCACCCTCATACACACATGACCCTCACACATACATGACCCTTGTGCACACGCAACCCCCGTGCACACATGACCCTGGTGCACACGTGACGTTCATGCACACGTGACCTTCATGAACATGTGACCCTCGTGCACATGCAACCGTGGTGCACACATGACCCTGGTGCACACATGACCCTGGTGCACACGTGACCTTCATGAACACGTGACCCTCATGCGCATGCAACCCTGGTGCACACATGACCCTCGTGCACACGTGACCTTCATGAACATGTGACCCTCGTGCACATGCAACCCTGGTGCACACATGACCCTGGTGCACACATGACCCTGGTACACACATGACCCTCGTGCACATGTGACCCTCGTGAACACGTGACCCTTGTGCACATCCTGGTGCATACATGACCCTGGTGCATACATGACCCTGGTGCACATGTGACCCTCGTGAACACGTGACCCTTGTGCACATCCTGGTGCACACATGACCCTGGTGCATACATGACCCTGGTGCACACGTGACCCTCGTGCACACCCACATCTTGTGCACACGTGACCCTCGTGCAAGCACCACCCTTGTGCACACGACCCTCATGCACATGTGACCCTTGTGCACACGTGACCCTCGTGCACACCCGACCCTCGTGCACGTGACCCTTGTGCAAGCACCACCCTTGTGCACACGCGACCCTGGTTGCACACCCAATCCTCGTGCAAGCCCCTCGTGCAAGGCCTCACCTTGAAGCGCCGCGCCAGGAACTTGTTCTTCATCTCGAGGAAGTTCCCTTTGGAGGCTTCGCCCTTGAAGGGTTCGTTGATGACCCCGAAGGCGCCGTCGTTCTGGATGTCGGTCCAGCGCGCGTAGCCGTGGCTGAGCGCTAAGGACCGTCACGTGGCAACACGCGTGTCAACACGCGTGTGTCACCATGTCATCACGTCATCCTGGCCCCCTCGACCCCCTCCGTTCAACCCCAGCCCAGTGGTTGAGTGCTGAACAGCGTCACGTGGCGACACGCGTGGCAACACGTGTGTCCACGCGTGTGTTGCCGTGTCACTGTCATGGTGTCGCCTTGTCCCCAGTGTCCCTCTCATCGTCGTGTCACTGTCACCACATCACCGTGGCACCATTGTCCCCATGTCAGCCCTACCTTGGTGGTACCCTCCTCGGTGCTTCCATTGGCACCAGTGAGGAGGAGGAGGAAGAGGAAGAAGAAAGACGAAGAGGAAAGAAGAAGCAGAAGAGGAAGAGGAAAGACAAAGAGGAAAGAAGAAGCAGAAGAGGAAGAGGAGGAGGAAGAGGAAAGACGAAGAGGACAGAAGAAGCAGAAGAGGAAGAGGAGGAGGAAGAGCAAAGAGGAAGAGGAAAGAAGCAGCAGAAGAGGAAGAGGAGGAGGAAGAGGAAAGAGAAGAGGAAGAGGAAAAGGAAGAGGAAAGAGGAAGCAGAAGAGAAAGAAGAGGAAGAGAAGGGAGAGGAAAAGGAAAAGAAGAGGGAAGAGGAGGAGGAAGAGGAAAGAGGAAGAGAAAGAGAAGGAAGAGGAGGAAGAGGTAGAAAAAGAAGAACAGGAAGAGAAACAGAAGGAGAAGGAGGAAGCAGAAGAGGGAAGAGGAAGAGGAGAAGGAGGAGGAAGAGGAAAAGGAAAAGGAAGAGGGAAGAGGAAGAGGAGGAGGAAAAGGAAGAGGAAACAGAAGAGGATGAGGACAAGGAGGAGGAAGAGGAAGAGGGAAGAGGAAGGGGAAAAGGAAGAGGAAGCAGAAGAGGAAGAGGAGAAGGAGAAGGAAGAGGAAGAGGAGAAGAAGGAGGAAGAGGAAGAGAAAGAAGAGAAAGAGGAAGAGGAGAAGGAGGAGGAAGAGGAAGAGGAAGAGGGAAGAGGAAGAGGAGAAGGAGGAGGAAGAGGGAAGAGGAAGAAGAGGAGGAAGAGGAGGAGAAAAAGGAGGAGGAAGAGGAAGAGGAGAAGGAAGAGGAAGAAGAAGAGAAAGAGAAAGAAGAGAAAGAGGAACAGAAGAAGGAGGAAGAAGCAGAGGAGGGAAGAGAAGGAGGAAGAGGATGAGGAAGAGGAAAAGGAAAAGGAAGAGGAAGAGGAGAAGGAAGAGGAAGAGGAACAGGAGGAGGAGGAGGAAGAGGAAAAGGAACAGGGAAGAGGGAAGAGGAAGAAGAGGAGTAAGAGGAAGAGGAGAAAAAGGAAGAGGAAGCAGAAGAGGAAGAGAAAGAGAAAGAAGAGGAAGAGGAACAGAAGGAGGAGGAGGAAGCGGAAGAGGGAAGAGGAGGATGAAGAGGATGAGGAAGCAGAAGAGGAAGAGGGAAGAGGAAGAGAGGAAGAAGCAGAAGCGGAAGGGCGCAGCACCCATGGGTGCCCAAGGGGACCCCGGAAGGATACAGCACGATCCCGGCCAGCAGCCAATAGTCGTGGCGCCGGTGCCAGATCTCATTGAGCTTCCCCGAGGAGATGGCCGCTCGCTCCTCGTTCTGCCACAGCGTGTGCAGCTCTATGGGGGGGGGGGGGGGGGGACACAATGGGGTCAGTGGCACCCCACAGCGTCCCCACTGTCCCCCCTCAGTGTCCCCATCGCCCCCCACTCACCCGTGAAGCCCCCATCGGCGATGTTGAACATGAACCGCGGCTTCTCGGCCTTGTCGTCGCGGCGCCCATTGGCACGAGGCTCCGTTTTGGGCTCTTTTTCGGCCTTCACCTCCTCTGCAGGGGGCAAAAAGGGGGTGCAGGGGACAAATAAGGGTGGGGGGGAAACACTGGGGGGGCAGGACCACATTGGGACCCCCCTAAACCCCTCTCTATAAGCAGGAAGTCATTGGGAGCCATCAGTAGGCTTCAGAGTGAACGCGGCACGAGGAAGGGCAGAGATAAGCCACGCCCCTATAGGGTAAGCTCCGCCCCCCATAGGGTAAGCTCCGCCCCCCGGCACCTCGTTTGGGGTCGGGGTCCCCCGGTCGCTCCTTGGGCTCCTCCTCAGGGGGCTTCTCGTCACCTTTGTCTGCACCAGGAGCCTTCTCGGCCTCCGTGCCTGGGATGGGGGATTGGGATATGAGGGAGGGGATATGGATATGGGGTGTGGGGTGGGGGGTATGGGGGGTGGGATGTGGGATATGGGGTGTGGGGTACGGAATATGGGGTATGGGACATGGGATATATGAGATATGGGGTGTGGGGTATGGGATATGGGGTATATGGGATATGGGATATGGGGTATGGGGTGTGGCATATGGGGTATGGGATATGGGGTATATGGGATATGGGATATGGGGTATGGGATATGGGGTATGGGATATGGGGTATGGGGTATGGGATATGGGGTATATGGGATATGGGGCATGGGGTATGGGATATGGGGTAAGGGGTACGGGGTATAGGGTATTATAAGGTATGGGGTATAGGATATTATGGGGTATGGGATATTATGGGGTATAGTATATGAGGTATAGGATATGGGGTATGGGACGTGGGGTATACGGGATATGGGGTATGGGATATGGGGTGTGGGATATGGGATATATGAGATATGGGGTGTGGGGTATGGGATATGGGGGGTGGGGTATGGGATGTGGGATATGGGGTATGGGATATGGGGGGTGGGGTATGGAATATGGGGTATGGGACACAGGATATATGAAATATGGGGTGTGGGGTATGGGATATGGGGCATATGGGATATGGGGTATGGGATATGCGATATGGGGTATGGGATATGGGGTATGGGACAGGGGATATGGGGTATGGGATATGGGGTATATGGGATATGGGGCATGGGGTATGGGATATGGGGTAAGGGGTACGGGGTATAGGGTATTATAAGGTATGGGGTATAGGATATTATGGGGTATGGGATATTATGGGGTATAGTATATGAGGTATAGCATATGGGGTATGGGACGTGGGGTATACGGGATATGGGGTATGGGATATGGGGTGTGGGATATGGGATATATGAGATATGGGGTGTGGGGTATGGGATATGGGGGGTGGGGTATGGGATGTGGGATATGGGGTATGGGATATGGGGAGTGGGGTATGGAATATGGGGTATGGGACACAGGATATATGAGATATGGGGTGTGGGGTATGGGATATGGGGTGTGGGATATGGGGTGTGGGATATGGAATATGGGGTATTGGGTATAGGGTATTGGATATGGGATATGGGATACGGGATGTGGGATATGGGGTATGGGATATTATGGGGTGTGGGACATGGGATATGGGGTATGGGGTATGGGATATGGGGTATAGGATATGGGGTATGGGACATGGGGTGTGGGATATGGAATATGGGGTATTGGGTATAGGGTATTGGATATGGGATATGGGATACGGGATGTGGGATATAGAATATGGGGTATGGGATATTATGGGGTATGGGACATGGGGTGTGGGATATGGGACAGGGGGTGTGAGATGTGGAGTGTGGGATGTGAAATATGGGGTATTGGGTATTGGATATGGGATATGGGGTATGGGATATAGGATATGAGGTGTGGGATATGGGGTATTATGGGATATGGGGGTCACCCACCCGCTCGCTCCTCACGGGCCGGGGTCCCTTCGGCCTCGGGCTCCCTGTGGCCGGGTCCTTCCTCCTCCTCCCCCTTGCGCAGCCCCTCGGCCTCGCTGCCGTCACCCGGCGATGGTGGCACCTCGGGGACAGGCGGCTGCCAGAGCGGACACAGGGCACTGGCACCCCATAGGCACCCATAGCGGACACAGTGGGGACAGGGATGGGGACAGGGAGAGGGACACAATGGGAACAGGGATAGGGACACAATGGGGATAGGGATGGGGACACAATGGAACAGGGATGGGGACACAATGGGATAGGGATGGGGACACAATGGGGATGGGGACAGGGATAGGGACACAATGGGAATGCAATGGGGACACAATGGGCACAGGGATGGGGACACAATGGGCACAGGGATGGGGACACAATGGGAATGCAATGGGGACACAATGGGCACAGGGATGGGGACACAATGGGCACAGGGATGGGGACACAATGGGAATGCAATGGGGACACAATGGGCACAGGGATGGGGACACAATGGGCACAGGGATGGGGACACAATGGGAATGCAATGGGGACACAATGGGACAGGGATGGGGACACAATGGGCACAGGGATGGGGACACAATGGGAATGCAATGGGGACAGGGATGGGGACACAATGGGGATGGGGACAGGGATAGGGACACAATGGGAATGCAATGGGGACACAATGGGCACAGGGATGGGGACACAATGGGCACAGGGATGGGGACACAATGGGAATGCACTGGGGATGGGGACACAATGGGGACACAATGGGATAAGGATAGGGACACAACTGAGACAGGGATGGGAACACTGATGGGGACACAATGGGTATGGGGACAGGGATAGGGACACAATGGGGACACAGTGGGACAGGGATGGGGACAGGGAAAGGGACACAATGGGACAGGGATGGGGACATAATAGGAATACAATGGGGACAGGGATGGGGACACAATAGGGACAATGGGGACAGGGATAGGGACACAATGGGAATGCACTGGGGACACAATGGGCACAGGGATGGGGACAGGGATGGGGACACTGATGGGGACACAATGGGGATGGGGACAGGGATGGGGACAGGGATGGGGACACAATGGGAACGCAATGGGGACACAATGGGACAGGGATGGAGACACAATGAGGACACAATGGGAACACAATGGGAACACAATGGGGACACAATGGGGACACAATGGGACAGGGATGGGGACATAATGGGACAGGGATGGGGACACAATGGGGACACAATGGCACAGGGATGGGGACACAATGGGGACAGGAATGGGGACACAATGGGACTGGGATGGGGACACAATGGAACAGGGATGGGGACACAATGGAACAGGGATGGGGACACAATGGGGACAATGTGGACAGGAATGGGGCCACAGTGGGGCCACGGGTGTCACCCACCTCGGTGTCCATCTTCTCGGGGCCTTTGGGCTCCTTCTCGTCCCTGGTGTCCCCGATGTCCCTGTCCTGGGGTGGCCCCGGCCCGTCCCCGCGCTCGCTGGGGGCTGGCGTGGCTGGGACAGGGACAGGGGACATCAGCACATGGGATATGGGGACACCGGGACATGGGATATGGGGACATGGGATATGGGGACACCAGGACATGGGGACACAAGGACATTGGGTGTCCCCGCTGCCCCCATCCCAATCCCATGTCCCTGTCCCATGTCCCCATCCCTGTATCTTCACTCACTTCCCTTTATCCTGGTCCCCCGTGTCCCCTGTGTCCCCCCATCCCCATGGCCCCCCATGGCCCCTATATCCTCATCCTGTCCCTGTATCCCCATCCCTATCCCTATATCCCCCCCATGTCCTCTGCATCCTCATCCTGTCCCTGTATCCCATCCCGCCCCCTATATCCTACCCCCATGTACCCCTATGTAGTCCCATGTCCCCTATATCCCCATCCTGTCCCTGTATCCCCATCCCAACCCCATCCCTATATCCCCCCCATGTCCCCTGTATCCCCATCCTCTCCCTGTATCCCCATATCCCCCCTATGTCCCCTGTATCCCCATCGTGTCCCTTTATCCCTATCCATTTTCCATCCCCATATCCCATTCCCATCCCCTGTATCCCCATCCCCATATCCCCCCATATCCTATACCCCACCCCCCATATCCCACACCCCATATCCCCCCCCATCGTCCCATACTGGGTGTGTGCAGTGTGGGGCTGGGGGTCATGTCCCCTATATCCCCATCCCCATATCCCGTACCCCAAATCCACCCATATCCCACCCCATCACCCCATACTGGGTGTGTGCAGTGTGGGGCTGGGGGGGCCACTGGGCTCAGGGCTGGGGGTCACGTCCCCTATATCCCCATCCCCATATCCCATATCCCACACTCCATATCCCATATCCCGCCCCCCATATCCCCCCCCATCGCCCCCTACCAGGTGTGTGGGGCACGGGGCTGGGGGGGCTGCTGTGCTCGGGGGTGGGGGTCACGTCCCCTGTATCCCCATCCCCATATCCCCCCATATCCCATACCCCACACCCCATATCCCACATACCCCCCCCATATGCCCCTCCATCTCCCCCTACCGGGTGTGTGGGGCGCGGGGCTGGGGGTCACATCCCCTGTATCCCCATCCCCATACCCCCTGTATCCCCATCCCCACATCCCCCCATACCCCACCCCCCATATCCCACATCCCGCCCCCCACATCCCCCCCATGGCCCCCTACCGGGTGTGTGGGGCGCGGGGCTGGGGGGGCCGCTGTGCTCGGGGCTGGGGGTCACATCCCCTGTATCCCCATCCCCATATCCCCCCATATCCCATATCCCACACCCCATATCCCCCCCATCACCCCATACCGCGTGTGTGCAGTGTGGGGCTGGGGGTCCTGTCCCCTGTATCCCCATCCCCATATCCCCCCATATCCCATATCCCACACCCCATATCCCACATCCCGCCCCCCATATCCCCCCCCATGGCCCCCTACCGGGTGTGTGGGGCGCGGGGCTGGGGGGGCCGCTGTGCTCGGGGCTGGGGGGGCCGGTCCTGGCCGGGGAGGAGGCGCGGGACGAGCGCTTGGAGTCGGCGGCGCTGGGCTCCGGGGCCAGCTCGGGCAGGCTCCAGCGCCCGTTGATGTGCTCGAACTCCTGCACCTGAGACCACGGCGGGGCACCCATGGGTGGGGGGGGCACCCATGGGTGGGGGGGACACCCATAGGTGGGGGGGCACCCATGGGTGGGGGGGCACCCATAGGTGGGGGGGCACCCATGGGTGGGGGGGACCCATGGGTGGGGGGGCACCCATGGGTGGGGGGGCACCCATAGAGAGGGACACAGGAGCAGCCATGGGTGAGTGGGAGCCATGGGAGGAATAGGGGTACTCATGGGGGGGGGCACCCATAGGTGGGGGGGCACCCATAGAGAGGGACACAGGAGCAGCCATGGGTGAGTGGGAGCCATGGGGGGAATAGGGGTACTCATGGGGGGGGGGGCACACATGGGTGGGGGGGCACCCATAGAGAGGGACACAGGAGCAGCCATGGGTGAGTGGGAGCCATGGGGGGAATAGGGGTACTCATGGGTGGGGGGGCACCCATGGGTGGGGGGGCACCCATAGAGAGGGGCACAGGAGCAGCCATGGGTGAGTGGGAGCCATGGGGGGAATAGGGGTACTCATGGGGGGGGGGGCACCCATGGGTGGGGGGGCACCCATAGGTGGGGGGCACCCATAGAGAGGGACACAGGAGCAGCCATGGGTGAGTGGGAGCCATGGGGGGAATAGGGGTACTCATGGGGGGGGGCACCCATGGGTGGGGGGGCACCCATAGAGAGGGACACAGGAGCACCCATGGGGGGGACCGCCTCTATATACCCCCATGGATGGGGGGGCACCCATAGGGGGAACAGGGGCACCCATGGGTGGGGGGGACCTATGGGGGAGACACAGGGGCACCTATAGGAGGAACCACCTCTATATACCCCCATGGATGGGGGGGCACCCACAGGGGGAACAGGGGTACCCATGGGTGGGGGGGACCCATAGGGGCACCCATGGGTGAGGGGAACCCATGAGGAAGACACAGTGGCACCCATAGGAGGAATCAATTCTATATACCCCCATGGGGGGGAGGCACCCATAGGAGCACCCATGGGTGGGGGTATTCATAGGGGGGACACAGGGGCACCCATGGAGGGAACCACCTCTTGGTGCGGGGTTTTGGGGGGGGGCCCTGAGCTGTTGGGGGTCCCCCATCTCTTTGGGGTCTCCCATCACTTTATGGGTCCCCTCATGGCTTTGGGGTCCCCTCATGGCTTTAGGGGTCCTCCATGGCTTTGGGGTCCCCTCATGGCTTTGGGGGTCCTCCATGGCTTTGGGGTCCCCTCATGGCTTTAGGGGTCCTCCATGGCTTTGGGGTCCCCTCATGCCTTGGGGGTCCTCCATGGTTTTGGGGGTCCTTCATGGCTTTGGGGGTCCTCCATGGCTTTGGGGTCCCCTATGGCTTTGGGGTCCCCTCATGGCTTTGGGGTCCCCTCATGGCTTTGGGGGTCCTCTATGGCTTTGGGGTCCCCTCATGGCTTTGGGGGTCCTCCATGGCTTTGGGGTCCCCTCACGGCTTTGGGGTCCCCACATGGCTTTGGGGGTCCTCTGTGGCTTTGGGGTCCCCTCATGGCTTTGGGGTCCCCTAAGGCTTTGGGGGTCCTCCATGGCTTTGGGGTCCCCTCATGGCTTTGGGGTCCCCTCATGGCTTTGGGGGTCCTCCATGGCTTTGGGGTCCCCTATGGCTTTGGGGTCCCCTCATGGCTTTGGGGTCCCCTCATGGCTTTGGGGGTCCTCTATGGCTTTGGGGTCCCCTCATGGCTTTGGGGGTCCTTCATGGTTTTGGGTCCCCTCATGGCTTTGGGGTCCCCTCATGGCTTTAGGGGTCCTCTATGGCTTTGGGGTCCCCTCATGGCTTTGGGGGTCCTCCATGGCTTTGGAGTCCCCTCATGGCTTTAGGGGTCCTCTATGGCTTTGGGGTCCCCTCATGCCTTGGGGGTCCTCCATGGTTTTGGGGGTCCTTCATGGCTTTGGGGGTCCTCCATGGCTTTGGGGTCCCCTATGGCTTTGGGGTCCCCTCATGGCTTTGGGGTCCCCTCATGGCTTTGGGGGTCCTCTATGGCTTTGGGGTCCCCTCATGGCTTTGGGGGTCCTCCATGGCTTTGGGGTCCCCTCATGGCTTTGGGGTCCCCACATGGCTTTGGGGGTCCTCTGTGGCTTTGGGGTCCCCTCATGGCTTTGGGGTCCCCTAAGGCTTTGGGGGTCCTCCATGGCTTTGGGGTCCCCTCATGGCTTTGGGAGTCATCCATGGCTTTGGGGTTCCCTTATAGCTTTGGGGGTCCTCCATGGCTTTGGGGTCCCCTATAGCTTTGGGGTCTCCTCATGGCTTTGGGGATCCTCTATAGCTTTGGGGTCCCCTTATAGCTTTGGGGGTCCTCTATGGCTTTGGGGTCCCCTCATGGCTTTGGGGTCCCCTCATGGCTTTGGGCATCACCCAACCGTTTGGGGGACACCCAAGTGTTTGGGTGTTAATGTCTTGGGGTGTCCCTCAGTTCTTGGGGGTCCCCCCTCTCTTTGGGGCCCCCCCCATGGCAATGGGGGTCCCTCAGGCATTGGGGTTCCCCTGTTTCGGGGGGCTGGTACCTTCTTCTTGACGAGGGACATGACCCCGATGCGGGTGAGGACCTGCTGCCGCGACAGCCCCTCGCGGGGGACCCCGTCCGCAAACGTCTCCGAGCCGTCGGCACCCGGCTCGCAGAGGTGCCGCATGAACAGCGACACGTAGGCTCTATAGGGGACACCAGCGACACCTATAGAGCCCATTGACACCCATAGACAGCCATAGACCCCATTGACACTCATTGACACCCATAGAGCCCATTGACACCCATTGACACCCATAGAGCCCATTGACAGCCATAGAGCCCTCCCCAGGCTCGCAGAGGTGCCACATGAACAGCGACACGCAGGCTCTATAGGGGACACCAGTGACACCTATAGAGCCCATTGACACCCATAGACAGCCATAGAGCCCATTGACACCCACTGACACCCATAGAGCCCATTGACACCCATTGACACCCATTGACAGCCATAGAGCCCATTGACACCCATTGACACCCATTGACAGCCATAGAGCCCTCCCCAGGCTCGCAGAGGTGCCACATGAACAGCGACACGCAGGCTCTATAGGGGACAGCAGCAACACCTATAGAGCCCATTGACACCCACTAACACCCATAGAGCCCATTGACACACATAGAGCCCATTGAGCCCATTGACACTCATTGACACCCACTGACATCCACTGACACCCATAGAGCCCATTGACACACATAGAGCCAACTGACACCCACTGACACCCATAGAGCCCACTGACACACATAGAGCCCATTGACACCCATTGACACCCATAGACACCCATAGAGCCCATTGACACCCATAGAGCCCATTGACACCCATTGACACCCATAGAGCCCATTGACACCCATAGAGCCCATTGACACACATAGAGCCAACTGACACCCACTGACACCCATAGAGCCCATTGACACACATAGAGCCCATTGACACCCATTGACACCCATAGAGCCCATTGACACCCAGAGAGCCCATTGACACACATAGAGCCCATTGAGCCCATTGACACTCATTGACACC
>NW_022651068.1:0-28315 GCF_004027225.2 Strigops habroptila
TGCTCCGGTAGTTCTCCTCCTCCAGGAAGTAGTTCCTCAGCGGTGGCACGTTGGATAATGCCTATGGAGAGGAGCCAGGATGGAACCACTAGCCCCATAGCGGAGCCAGGATGGAGCCACCAGCCCCATAGAGGAGTTAGGATGGAGCCACCAACCCCATAGAGGAGCCAGGATGGAGCCACCAGCCCCATAGAGGAGCCAGGATGAAGCCACCAGCCCCATAGAGAACTTAGGATGGAGCCACCAGCCCCATAGAGAACTTAGGATGGAGCCACCAACCCCATAGAGAACTTAGGATAGAGCCACCAGCCCCATAGAGAACTTAGGATAGAGCCACCAGCCCCATAGAGAACTTAGGATAGAACCACCAGCCTCATAGAGAACTTAGGATGGAGCCACCAGCCCCATAGAGAACTTAGGATGGAGCCACCAGCCCCATAGAGGAGCTAGGATGGAGCCACCAGCCCCATAGAGAACTCAGGATGGAGCCACCAACCCCATAGAGAACTTAGGATAGAGTCACCAGCCCCATAGAGAACTTAGGATGGAGCCACCAACCCCACAGAGGAGCCGGGCTGGAGCCCCCAGCCCCACAGCAGGTTGTGGGGGGGTTCCGGGGGTGTCACCTGCAGGACGGCGTTGGCGTAGTCATTGGCCTTGATGTTGTTGAGCCCCACGATGCCGGGCAGGTAGGTGGTGCCGTCGTAGGCCCGGGAGAGCTTGGCCTGTTTGTCCAGGTTGGAGATCTGCTGCGCGGTGAACGTGGGCTTCAGCACGTACTACGGGGGAAACGGGAGTCAGGAACGGAGGGGATACGGCGCTGAGCCCCCGCTGTGCCCCCCCCGGGCCCTGGCACCGTGATGTCCTCCAGGGACGAGTCCAGGATCTCGTAGTTGTCGGGCAGGCAGTAGAACTTGAGCGTGTGCAGGTTGAGGAACACGTGGTGGCTCAGCTGCACGCTGTGGATGTAGGCGTGAGAGCGCAGCCCCCGGCCTGCGGGGGGGGACACCGGCATCAGGACATGGGGGGGGGGGTCACCCCGGCTGTCCCCTCTGCAGCCCCTTGGGATACCCCCATGTCCCCCCTGGGGAGCACCCCAGCCCATGGGTGTCCCTCGTGTCCCCCCTACCCCTGTGCCCCCCCCATTCCCCATGTCCCCCCTTCCCAGTGCCCCCCCCATTCCCCGTGCCCCCCCCCATTCCCGGTCCCTCCCCATCCCCGTGCTCCTCCCATTCTTTGCCCCCCCCTTCCGGTGGGCCCCCCCTTCTGGTGCCCCCCCATTTCCTTTGCCCCCCCCCCCCCACTTCCGATGCGCCATTTCTTTTTGCCCCCCCCCCCAATTCCTTGCCCCCCCACCCCTTTTCCCCCCCCATTCCCGGTGCCCCCCCCATTCCCGGCGCCCCCCGCTCACCCTGGAAGTACTTCCCGCACACGAGGCACGCGTACACGTTGATGTGGGACAGGGAGATGGAGCAGAGCTTCTCGAAGTCGAAGTCCAGGACGCTCCTGCGGGGGGGGCAGAGCTCAGGGGGGGGCACACACACACACCCACCCCCCGGGGGGGGACACCCCAAACCCCCCCCGCTCACTTATTGATGGTGTCCAGGTACGGGCAGTGGCGGCTGCGCTGGTCCTCGGGGTCGAAGCGGCCATAGCGCACTGCGGGGGCATTAACGGGGGGTATTAAGGGGGGGGGTATTAAGGGGGGGCATTAACGGGAGAGGATAAGGGGGCCCCGCTCCCAGCCCCGCTCCGCACCGGTGGGCTCCGGCTCCGGGTCGGAGTCCCCCTCGGGCTCCCGCTCCCGCTTGCCCCGCGCGGCGGCGCCGCCGGGCCCCGGTTCCCGCTTGAGCCGGGCGGGATCCAGCGCGGGGAGCCCCAGCCCCGGCTCCGCCGCCTCCCGCCGGGCGCGCTCCCGCTCCGCCTCCCGCCGGGCCCGGCCCCGCTCCACGTCCGCGTCCCGGCGGCTGCGGGAGGAGCCCCGCGATGAGGACCCGGACCCGGACCCGGACCCGGCGCCGGGGCCCCGCGGCGCCCGCTCCCGCTTCCCTCGGCTCGACATGGCGGCGGCGGCACCACCGCGACCGCGCATGCGCCACCGGCCGCCGGCCGCGCCCCGTTACCGGACGGGCTCTTAAAGGGGCCGCGCCCCGCCCGCGCCGCGCCGGGACCCGGCGGCGATGGAGGCGGCCGCGGGTTGGCGCTACCGGCCGGGCGGGCGTCTCGACATGAGCCACGGCTTCGTGCGGCACATCCGCCGCAACCAGCTCGCCAGGTACCGGCACCGGCGGGGCCTGAACCGGCACCGGGGCACACCCCGCCCCTCCCCGCGGTAACGCTCCGGTTCCCCCCCCCCCCCCCGCCCCGTTATGGGTGTTGCGATATGGTGTGGGTCGCGATAGGGACGCGTACGAGAGAGCGCTGCGGCAGGCGCGGGGCCGCGCCCGGCTCCCCGTGACCCCCCCCCGGCCCCGCCGGCCCGACCAGCCCGTGTACAGGCCCCGGCGGCGCGGTGAGACCGGCTGTGGGGCACCCATGGGGCGATGGGGCTGGGGGCAGCCATGGCGGGATGGGGCAATGGGGCACCCATGGGGTGATAGAGATGGGGGGCACCAATGGGTGCAATGGGGATGGGGGGCAGCCATGGGGGGATGGGGACGGGGGGGGCACCCATGGGGTGATGGGATGGTGGGGTACCCATAGGGGCAGTGGGGATGGGGGGCACCCATGGGGTGATAGAGATGGGGGGGCAGCAATGGGTGCAATGGGGATGGGGGGCACCCATGGGGTGATGGGGATGGGGATGGGGGAGCACCCATGGGGGGAGGGGGATGGAGGGCACCAATGGGTGCAATGGGGGTGGGGGAGGCACCTATGGGGTGATGGGGATGGGGGGGTACCCATGGGGTGACGGGGCAATGGGGGGGGCACCTATGAGGTGATGAGGCAATGGGGCACCCATGGGTGCGATGCCCCCCCTCGGCTGGGCGCTGAGGCCATGGGTGCCGCAGGGGGTCCCGGGGGTGACACCAGCCCAGGGCCCCCCCCCGACCCCCGCGGGCCGCGGCTCTTCTGCCTTGAGTACGAGGGGGACGACGGCAGCGTCACCAGTGTCATCGTGCACCAGGTGGGGCCCTGAGCACCCATGGGTGCGGGGGGGCACTAGGGGGGCTCAGGGCACCCATGGGTGCAGGGTAGGGGGCGCTGTGTGCAGGGGGGGGCCACTGTCCCTGGGATGAAGTGGGGGTGCTGCTGAGGGGTACCCAGTGGGGGGGTGTCTGGGGGGCTGTGTGGGGCACAATGGGTGCATGATGGGTGCTAGGTCCCCGGGGGTGGGTGTCATGGGTCTCAGTGGGTGCTGTGGGTTATAGTAGGTGCTAAGGCGTGGTGTGGGTCATAATGGGTGCTGTGGCTCACAGTGAGTGCTATGAGGGTCGGTGGGTGCTGTGGGTCACAGTGGGTGCTATGGGGCTCAGTGAGTGCTGTGGGTCACAGTGGGTGCTGTGGGGCTCAGTGAGTGCTGTGGGTCACAGTGGGTGCTGTGGGTCACAGTGGGTGCTATGGGGCTCAGTGGGTGCTGTGGGGCTCAGTGAGTGCTGTGGGGCGCTGTGGGTGCTATGGGGCGCTGTGGGTCGCAGGGGGACAGCGCAGAGGACGTGACCCAGCGCGTCTGTGCCCGGAGCCCCCTGGAGCCCCCCCTGCGCCGGGCCCTGTGCCAGCGGGTGCAGGACGAGCTCAGGCAGCGCCGGGGCACCGGCTGACACCCCCCGGCCCCCCGTGGGGACACCAACCCCCCGCGGGGTCAATAAAGGTTCCATGAGGCTCTGGGTGCTGTGGGTCGCATTGGGTGCTATGGGGCTCAGGGGGTCCTGTGGGTCGCAGTGAGTATTATGGGGTACTATGGGGCTCAGGGGGTGTTTTGGTCAGGTTTGCCCAAATTGGAGGCCTTGGGTATTGGGGGGGGGCATCAGTTGTTATTGTAGGGTCTCCCCAAAACAGACCCTGGTGTTTGTTTATTGTAGGGCTCCCCTGTTAATTACCTTGTTGCTCTGTTATTGTAGGGTCTCCTCTCAACAGACCCCATGATTTGTTATCGTAGGGTCTCCCAAAAATAGCTCCTGATGGTTTATTATTCTAGGATATCCCTAGAACTGATTCCTTTGCCCTGTTATTGGAGAGTTTCCCCCAGATAGAGCTGGCTGCTTATTTATTGTAGGGTCTCCCTGTGAATCAGTTGGTTGCTTTGTTATTGTAGGGTCTCCCCTAAACAGACCCTGCAGGTTTGTTATTGTAGGGCCTCCCCAGAGCTGCTCCCATTGGTTGTTATTGTAGGGCCCCCCCAAAGCAGACCCCACAGTTTGTTATTGGGGGGTCCCCGGTGTTTATTTACTGCAGGGTCCCCCGAGATCCGCTCCCGTTGGTTGTTATTGTAGGGTCTCCTGCTCCCGTCCATGGCGGGGTCCCCCCGGGGCCGCTCCGCTGCGGTCACCGCGGGGGCTCCGCGGGTGCCGGGGGGGGGCCGGTGGCGCCGGGGGGGGCCGGTACCGGGCCCGGGTCCCGCCGCAGCACCAGCACCAGCACCAGCACCAGCAGCACGATGAGGACGAGCCCGGTGCCGGCCGCCGCCGCCGCCCAACGCCGCCGGGAGCGGTGCGGCCGCTGCAGCGCCACCGCGCGGCTGCTGCGGGAGAACGACTCGCTCTGCGGGGGGGGACGGAGCGGCTGCGACCAGGGACACCCCCAGGGACACCCCCCAGTGTGTGACCCCCCCCCCGGGCTGCACGCACCCCCTTTGGGGCTCTGTGTCCCTACAGTGCCCCCCCCAGTCTCTATGTTCCTATAGTACCCCCCCAGTCTCTATGTCCTTACAGTGTCCCCCCTAGTCTCTATGTCCCTATAGTGTCCCTCCCCCAATCTCTATGTCCTTATAGTGCCCCCCGTAGTCTCTGTCCCTATAGTACCACCCCAGTCTCTATGACCCTATAGTGCCCCCCCAGTCTCTTTGTCCTTATAGTGTCCCCCCCCAGTCTCTACGTCCCTATAGTGTCACCCCCAGACTCTATGTCCTTATAGTATCCCCCCCAGTCTCTATGTCCCTATAGTGTCCCCCCCAGTCTCTATGTCCCTATAGTGCCCCCCCAGCCTCTGTCCCCATAGTGTCCCTGTGGTGTGCCCATGTCCCACCATGGCGCGCAGGCTCTGAGCGCGCGTGTCGAGGTCCCGCAGGCGCCCGTCCCGCTCCAGCGCCCGCAGCATGTTCTGCTGCATCAGCCCCGCCACCGCCTCGGCCTCGCGCTGGCACTGCCACAGCCCCGCCTGCGGCACCGGGACAGGGGGACAGGGGAACGTGGGGGACATGGGGACATTGGGGACTGGGGGAGCATGGGGGGACTATGGGGACATTAGGGACTATGGAGACATTGGGGACATTGGGAACATGGGGGACTATGGGGACATTGGGGACAGGGGAACATGAGGGACTATGGGGACATTAGGGACATTGGGGACTATGGGGACATTGGGGACAGGGGGAACATGGGGACATTGGGGACAGGGGAACATGAGGGACTATGGGGACACTGGGGACAGGGGGAACATGGGGGACTACGGGGACATTGGGGACTATGGGGACATTGGGGACAGGGGGAACATGGGGGACTACGGGGACATTAGGGACTATGGGGACACTGGGGACTATGGAGACGTTGGGGACATTGGGAACATGGGGGACTATGGGGACATTGGGGACAGGGGAACATGGGGGACTATGGGGACATTGGGAACAGGGGGAACATGGGGGACTATGGGGACATGGGGGACAGGAGAACATGGGGGACTATGGGGACATTGGGGACAGGGGGAACATGGGGGACTATGGGGACATTGGGGACTATGGGGACATTGAGAACAGGGGGAACATGGGGGACTCTGGGGGCATGGGGGACAGGGGAACATGGGGGACTATGGGGACATTGGGGACAGGGGGAACACGGGGGACTAGGGGGACATTGGGGACAGGGGAACATGGGGGACTATGGGGACATTGGGGACAGGGGGAACACGGGGGACTAGGGGGACATTGGGGATCAGGGGGGACCCGGAGACATGGGGGACATCAGGACATTGGAGACACAAGGACCACAGGTAAGTGGAACATGGGGACATCTGGGACATGGGGACATTGGATCCGAAGGGGATCTGAGACTGTGGCGACTATGGGAACACAGGGGACATGGGGACCACGGGGACATTGAGACTATGGGGACATTGGGACTGTAGGAAAGGGGCACGTGGGGGAATGGAGACTATGGGGTCATCAGGACATTGGGGACACTGGGGAACAGGGACTCTGGAGACATGGGGACCATGGGGACATCACAAGGACATGGGGATTGCAGAGAAGGGATGATGGGGACATGGACACCATGAGGAGGGGGCACACAGGGACTGTGGGGACAAAGAGAACTTGGGGACACAGGGACATGGGGACCATAGGGACATAGGGATCATGGCGACACAGGGACTATGGGGACCATAGGGACAGAGGGAGCAGGGGGACACAGGGGCTAGGGGGGAATCGGGACCATGGGGAAGGGGCACATGGGGACATGCAACCATGGGGGCCACAGGGACCATGGGGACAACACGGGGACATCGGGAATGTGGGAACGTGGAGGCACAGGGGCCATGGGGATGATGGGGCCAGGGGAAAGGGGCCCGGGGGGAGGGCAACGCGGGGAGGCCCCGGCGGGCCCGGGTCCGGGTCCCCCCCGCCGGGAAGCCGAAGCGGCGCCGGGGCCGCGGCGCTCACCATGGTCCGGTGCCCGGTCGGTGCCCGCTCGGTGCCGGTCCCGGAGCGCCCGGGCCCGTCCCGCCCCCGGCGCGGGAGGGACCGGGACCGCCCCCCCGGGGCACGGACCGGCACCGTGTGTGTGTGTCCGCAGCGGGACCCCCGTGTCCGCAACCCTCCGCGGGACCCTCCCACCCCTTGTCCCCTCCCTGGGACCCCGTGTCCGTGTGTCCCTCCCCCGATGACACCGGTAACAGCGACACCGCCACACTGCGCCCTTTGTCCCCAGCGCCATGCACCGGGCTGGGTCCGCCCCTCGGCGCTGCACAGCCTGTCCCCCCCTTGTCCTCCCCCCATGTCCCCTTCATTGTGCCCCCATGTCCCCATCTGTGTCCTCCCCTGTGTCTGCACGTGTGTCCTCCCCACGTGTCCCCATCTGTGTCCTCTCCCCATGTCCCCCCACTTGTTCCCCCCCTGTCCCCACATGCGTCCTCCCACACGTCTTCATGTGTTTCCTCCCTCTATGTCCCCCCAAATGTGTCCCATGTGTCCCCCCCTTGTCCTCCCCCCATGTCCCCTTCATTGTGCCCCCATGTCCCCATCTGTGTCCTCCCCTGTGTCTGCACGTGTGTCCTCCCCACGTGTCCCCATCTGTGTCCTCTCCCCATGTCCCCCCACTTGTTCCCCCCCTGTCCCCACATGCGTCCTCCCACACGTCTTCATGTGTTTCCTCCCTCTATGTCCCCCCCAATGTGTCCCATGTGTCCCCCCATCAATGCCCCCCCCCCCCACGTCCCCTTCATTGTGCCCCCATGTCCCCATCTGTGTCCTCCCCTGTGTCTGCACGTGTGTCCTCCCCACGTGTCCCCATCTGTGTCCTCTCCCCATGTCCCCCCACTTGTTCCCCCCTGTCCCCACATGCGTCCTCCCACACGTCTTCATGTGTTTCCTCCCTCTATGTCCCCCCCAATGTGTCCCATGTGTCCCCCCATCAATGCCCCCCCCCCACGTCCAATCACTGTGTATTGGTGCCCCGGGGGTGTCTCTGTGTGGGGATGGTGCCGGTGGCCACGAGGACAGTGATGATGGTGACGATGGTGACGAGGCCGAGCTCGAGGAGCAGCTTCGTGTTGTGCCACCAGAGCCGGAGGGTGACCCCCTGTGCCATGGTCCTGAATGCTGCGACTGCGGGACAGCGATGCCATGGGGACACCCTGACACCACAGGGACACCATTGTCACTGTGGGGACATCCTGACACCATGGGGACACCATTGCCACCATGGGAACACCCATTGTCACCCTTGGGGACACCCATTGTCACCCATAGGGAACACCCACTGTCACCCTTGGGGACACCCTGACACCATGGGGACACCATTGCCACCATGGGGACACCCATTGTCACCCTTGGGGACACCCTGACACTATCATTGTCACCCCAGGGACACTATTGTCACCCATAGGGACACCATTGCCACTATGGGGACACCATTGCCACCCTTGGGGACATCCATTGTCACCCATAGGGGACACCACTGTCACCCTTGGGGACACCCTGATACTATCATTGTCACCCATAGGGACACCATTGCCACCATGGGGACACCCATTGTCACCCTTGGGGACACCCCGACACCATGGGGACACCATTGCCACCCATAGGGACACCATTGCCAGCATGGGGACACCACTGTCACCCATAGGGACACCCACTGCCTCCACGGGGTCCCCCGTTCTTAACCCCGCCCCGCTCGGGGCTTCCGGGAGCGGCGGCTCGGAGGGTGGGCGGGGCCTGGGGTGGGTGTGTCAGGGCGTGGCTCTGTTGGGCGGCCGCGATTGGTGGGTGCGCCCCGTGACGTGCTGTGACGTAGAGCGAGGGGCGGAGCCGCGGCGATGGCGGCGGCAGCGGCGGGAGAGCAGCGGGAGCGGGACGTGCCCCGAGCCCCCGCGGGCCCGGCGCGGCGGCGGCGGCCGGAGCAGGCCCCGGGCCCCGCCGCTGCGGAGCCGGAGCCGGGACCGGAGCCGGAGCCCAGCGTGACCCGGCGGCTGCTCGGCTTCGAGCTGCGGGACCTGACCCGCTGGCACCGCTTCGTGCGGCTGCTGCACCGCCCCACAGACCCCGCCGCGCTCGGCGCCTTCCGCGCCGCCTTCGGTGAGCACCGGGAACCGGCGGGGGACACACACTGCCACGTCGGCCGCGGGTGAAGGTCCCGGCGGTCATTGCCCCCCTCCCGCAGGGCTGCTGATGGTGCTGGACGTGCCGCAGGAGCGGGGCATGGCGCTGCTGGACCGGCGCTTCCTGGACGGGCTGGAGGTGTGCCGCTTCCCGCTGCTGCCCGCGCTGCGGCCGCTGCCGCTCGACGGCATGTACCTGCTCTACACCGTCATGATGCTCGGTACCGGCACCGGCAACGGGACAGCGGCGGCAGGGGAGCAGGGAGGGGTGGGACATGGTGGGGACAGGCACTGGGATGGAAACTGTCATGGTAAAGGGTGATGGGCGCTGAGATGGGTGCTCGGGGTGACACTGGGACAGAGATAGGGGTGAGGTGGGGACAGGGACATGAATGGGAGCCAGAGAAGGATGGGGACACGGGGACAGGCACCGGGATGGGAACTGCCCTGGCAGAGGGTGGTGGGCACTGAGATGGGTGCTCGGGGTGACACTGGGACAGGGAAACAGGGGTGGGATGGGGGCATGGGGACAGGGACCCAAAGGGGAGCCAGGGGCAGGGAAACGGGTGAGCTGGGGACCCGAAGGGGAGCCGGGGAGGGATAGGCACAGGCAGGGGACATGCTGGGGCTGCCCTGGGTGTCACCGTGCCCCGGTGCAGGGGCGCTGGGCATGATGCTGGGGTGCTGGTACCGCCTGAGCTGCGTGGCCTTCCTGTGCCCGTACTGGTACGTGCTGCTGCTGGACAAGACCTCCTGGAACAACCACTCCTACCTGTACGGGCTGCTGGCCTTCCAGCTCACGCTGCTGGGCGCCGACCGCTACGGGTGCGTGTGGGCACCGGGACCCCCCCCCAGCACCGGGACACTCTGGGGTTGGGGCACCCATGGGTGGCACAGGGAGCCCCTGTGTAACTGGGGTGCTCTGGTTGTGGCACAGGGTGCAGTGTCCCCATAGGGTGACATAAGGGTGACCCCTGTGTCACCAGTGTGGTCCCCAGGGGGTGTCCCCGTGGCAGTGTGGTGACAGTGACCTGGTCACCCTGTTTCTTGGGGTGCCCCCCCCCCCCGTGTCCCCACAGGTCTGTGGATGGGCTCTTTCGGCCTCAGAAGAGAAACGCACACGTCCCGCTGTGGAACTACACCCTGCTGCGAGCCCAGGTGAGACTTGGGGTCCCCAGTGTGCCCATGGGGTGCCCGGTGTGCCCCTAAGGGTCCCTGTCCCCACACTGTCCCTGTGCCCCAGATCTTCCTGGTGTACTTCATCGCGGGGCTGAAGAAGCTGGACATGGACTGGGTGAGCGGGTACTCCATGGGCTCCCTCGCGCGCCACTGGCTCTTCACACCCTTCAGGTGAGGAGGAGGAGGGCGATGGGGGGGGTAATGGGGTGAGGATGAGGAGGGTGATGGGGTGAGGGAATGAGGATGAGGAGGGTGGTGGGGGTGAGGGAATGAGGATGAGGAGGGTGCCGGGGTGATGCCGGTGCTGTGGCCAGGCTGGTGCTGTCGGAGCAGAGCACCAGCCTGCTGGTGGTGCACGGGGGGGGGGCTCCTGCTCGACCTCTCGGCCGGGTTCCTGCTGCTGCTCGACGCCACCCGCCCCATCGCCCTCGTCTTCGTCACCTACTTCCACTGCATGAACTCGCAGCTCTTCAGCATCGGTGAGAACAGCGTCTGCACCCGAAACACCCCCAAAACACCCCCAAAACACCCCCAGGGACCCTGAAACACCCCCAAAACACCCTCAGGGACCCCAAAACCACCCCTAAAGCACCCCCAGGGACCCCAAAACACCCCCAGAGCACCCCCAGGAACCCCGAAACACCCCCAGGGACCCCCACAACACCCCCAAAGCACTCCCAGGGGACCCAAAAACACCCCTCGAGCACCTCCATCCTAGGGAGGTGCATCTGAGCACCCTCCCACCCCCCCCCCCCCCAAAACCACCTCTAAACTGTGCAGGGGACCCCTGGGCACCCCCAAATCCCCCCCAAGCCTGGTCAGGGGACCCCCTAAACCCCCCTGCCCCGGTGCACAGGGGGGGTCCCTGAGCCGTGCCCCCCCCAGGCATGTTCCCATACACCATGCTGGCCAGCAGCGGGCTGTTCTGCCACCCCGGCTGGCCGCGGCGCCTGGTGGCGCGGTGCCCGCGGTGGCTGCGGGGGGGGCTGCCCAGCACCCGCCCCCCCCCGCCACAGCCCCGACTGCCACTACGGGGCGCGGGGGGGGCTCCGGCCGCGGCAGCACCTCGCTGCTGCCTTCACCGTGCTCTACGTGCTGGAGCAGCTCTTCCTGCCCTACTCACACTTCATCACCCAGGTGGGGGCAAAGGGGGGGGTACTGGGGGGGGCAGGTTTGGGGGAGATGGGGGGGTATTTTGGGAGATATTTGGGGGACCATGGGGGGGCTTATTTGAGGACATGGAGGCTTTTGGGGGCATGGGCGCATTTGAGGGGACATGGGGAGACCTTGTTTTGGATGTGAGGGGCAGTTTGGGGGACATGGAAGGTGGTTTTGGAGACGGGGGGGGCACTTTGGGGGATATTTCATAGGACCTGGGGGGTACTTCTGAAGCAGGGGGCATTTTCCTTGGCTGCAAGGATGGGGTTTGGATGCAGGGGGAGCACTTTGGGGGATATGGGGGTGCTTTTTGGAGCCATAGGGCGGTGCTGGGGGGGGGCACAGGGGTCTCATATCCCTTCCTTGTGTGTGTCCCCCCCCAGGGCTATAACAACTGGACCAACGGCCTCTACGGCTACTCCTGGGACATGATGGTTCACTCCCGCTTCCACCAGCACGTCAAGATCACGTACCGGGACGGGCTCACTGGGGACGTGGGGTACCTCAAACCGGGGGTGAGCAGAGCCCGGGGGGGGGGCACGGGACACAGGGGGTGCCCGCAGCCCCCCAACACCCCCCCGGGGTAGGTGTTCACGCAGAGCCGGCGCTGGAAGGACCACGCGGACATGCTGAAGCAATACGCCACGTGCCTGAGCCAGCTCCTGCCGCGCTACAACATCTCCGAGCCCCAGATCTACTTCGACATCTGGGTCTCCATCAACGACCGCTTCCAGCAGAGGTTTGGGGGGGGGGGTATTTTGGGGGGGGGGAGCAGCAGCACCCCCAAAGGTGCCGCTGGGGGGTGCTGAGGGCCGGGGGGTGCCGCAGGCTGGTGGACCCGCGCGTGGACGTGGTGCGGGCGCCCTGGTCGCCGTGGCGCCGCACGCCCTGGGTGCTGCCGCTGCTGCTGGAGCTGTCGCCCTGGCGCCAGCGGCTGCAGGAGCTCGAGAGCAGCCTGGACGGGCACACGGACGCCGTCTTCATCGCTGACTTCCCCGGTACGGGGCAGCCCTGGAGGGGGGGGTTTGAACCCCAATGATGGAGAGGGGGGGCTGAACCCCTATTTGTGTCCCCCCCCCCCCAAAGGGCTGCACTTAGAGAACTTTGTGAGTGAGGACCTGGGCAACACGAGCCTGCGGGTGCTGCGGGGAGAGGTGCTGGTGGAGCTGGTGGAGCAGCACCAAAACCACTCGCTGCGGGAGGGCGAGGGGCTGCAGGTCAGTGCAGGGGGGGCAGCGGGGAGGGGTTGGGGGGGGGTTCATGAGGCTGAGCCCCGGTGTGTGTCCCCCCCCGCAGCTGCCGGCGGGGCAGTACCACAAGGTGCACACGGTGTCCGCGGAGCCCTCGTGCTACATGTACCTGTACGTGAACACGACGGCGCGGGCACTGGAGCACAACCTGACGCGGCTGCAGGAGCTGCGGGACCGGCTGCGCAACGGCACCGGTGAGCGCCGGGATGGGCCCGGGGGGATCCGGGCGGGGGGGGGGTCAGCACCGGCACTGAGCGCGTCCCGCCCCGCAGCGCCCGAGCCGCTGCCCCCGGAGCTGCGGCCGCTGCTGGGGGAGCCGCTGCCGCCCGGCGCCGCCGCTGACCCGCTGGTGGCGCTGCTGCTGCGGAGGGAGCGGCGGCGGCGGGAGCGCGGGGCCGGGCTCGGGCAGCGCCTGCGCCGCTTCCTGCGCAGGAAGCTCCATCTGTTCCGCAGGAGGTGAGAGCACTGACCCCCCCCGACCCCCCCGGGCACCCCCTGACCCCCCCCCGGGCACCCAACCGCGGGGGGAGCCCCAACCCCATCACTGCCCCCCAACCCCATCACTGACCCCCAACCCCGTCACTGCCCCCCCAATCAATCACTGACCCCCCCAACCCCGTCGCTGCCCCCCCAATCAATCACTGAGCCCCCAATCACTGACCCCCCAACACCATCACTGACCCCCAACCCCATCACTGCCCCCCAACCCCATCACTGACCCCCAACCCCGTCGCTGCCCCCCCAATCAATCACTGAGCCCCCAATCACTGACCCCCCAACACCATCACTGACCCCCAACCCCATCACTGACCCCCAATCCATCACTGACCCCCAAATCCATCACTAACCCCTAACCCCATCACTGCCTCCCCAAACCTCATCACTGACCCCCCAACCCATCACTGCCCCCCCCAACACATCATTGACCCCCCAGACCTCATCATTGACCCCCCATCGCTGACCCCAAACCTCCTTATGGCCCCCCCCCATCACTGACATCCCCCCAGCCCTCAGCACTGACCCTCAAACCCTCCTTGATGTGACCCCCCAAACCTCATCACTGCACCCCCAAATTGTGGCCCCCCCAACTCCTCATCCTTGACCCCAGCCCCTCATCACTGTCACCCCAGGACCTCAGCAGTGACCCCCCCAACCTCTTGTCAGCCCCCCCTGCTCCTCCATCACTGCCCCCCCCAACCTCTCCTTTATGGCCCCTCATCATGTGCCCCCCAACTCCCTCCTCACTGACCCCCAACCCCTCCTCACTGCCCCCCCCAAACCTGCTGCAAACCCTCATTGCTGACCCCCCCTCCTCACAGACACCCCAAACCTTGGTACTGACCCACAACCCCTCATTACTGCGCCCCCAACTGGTACAGACACCCCAAACCCCATCACTGACCCCCCCTTCTCATTACTGTTACCCCCCCCCACCTTCTTACTGCCCCCAAACTGGCACTAGAGACCCCCCTGCCTTGTTACTGCCCCCCCAAACCCATCACTGACCCCAAACCCTCCTTATGGCCCCCCCTCATCACTGACATCCCTCCCCAACCTCAGCACTGATCCTCAGACCCTCACTGATGTGACCCCCCAACTTTGTCATTGCACCCCCAAACTCTGTGGCCCCCCCAACCCCTTATTACAGCCCCCCCAACTCTCATTACTGTGACCCCCCCAAACCCTCATCCTTGGCCCCAGCCCCTCATCACTGTCACCCCAGAACCTCAGCAGTAACCCCCCCAACCCCTTGTCAGCCCCCCCTTGTTCCTCCATCACTGCCCCCAACCTCTCATCGTGGGCCCCCATTACTGTGACCCCCCCAACTCCTTGTAACAGACCTCCCCCAACCCTTCACTTTGTGCCCCCCAAATCCCTCATCACCACAACCTGCTACTGAACCCCACCCCCCCATTACTGCCCCCCCATCACAGACACCCCAAACCTTGGCACTGACACATAACCCCTCATTACTGCCCCCCCAGACTGTTACAGACCCCCCCAAACCCCATCAGTGCTCCACCAAACCTTATTCCTACCCCCCCTAAACTCTGTTTACAGACACCCCAAACCTCATCTTTGCCCCCCCCCCCATTATTGACACCCCTAACCCCTCATGGACCCCCCCCCCAGCCTGTTTTTGCTGACCTCCACCCCCTCATTACTGTGCCCCTCTTGTTATGGCCCCCCCCAATCCCCATCAGTGACCCTCAACCCCTCCTTATGGGACCCCCCCAAACCTTGTACCTGTGCCCCCAAACTCTCACTGTGCCCCCCCCACTCTCATTACTGTGGCCCCCCTAAACTCTCATTATGGCCCCTCATTATGTGCCCCCCAACCCCCCATCACTGCCCCCCCAAGCCTTGACACTGATCCCCCCAGACACCCCAAACCTTGACACTGACCCACAACCCTTGTTACTGCCCCCCCAAGCTGTTACAGACCCCCCCCTCGTTACTGCCCCCAAACTGCCATTAGAAACCCCCCCCAACCCCATCCCTTACCCCCCCAAAACCCCATCACTGACCTCCAAACCGCATCACTGCCCCCCCATTACTGCCCCCACCCCCCCGTCACGGTTTAAGCGCCGAACCCCGGACACCCCCTCACTGCCCCCCCCCCGCAGCGTGCTCATGACGTGCATCTCGCTGCGGAACCTGGCCGTGGGGCGCCCCCCCCCGCAGCGCCTGGCGCAGGAACTGGCCTTCGCCGACTGGCGCCCGGCCGAGGAGGAGGAGGAGGGTGCTGGGGGGGCCATGGACACGGCGGGGGGGGGGCACGGAGCCCGAGCTCTGAGCGTGCCCCCCCCCAGTGAGCCTGAGCGCGGCGCATTGAACCCAGTTTTATTTGCCAGTTGGGGGCAGTTTTGGTGGAATCGGAACAAAATGGAATAAAAACCTCGGGAAAAGAAGGGAAATAAAATAAAAACCAAAAAGGGGGGGCCCCCCCCTTCACCTTCCCCCCCCCCGTTCCCCCCCCCCTTTGCCAAGGCACTTGGGGGGCCCGGCCCCCGGGACAGGCAGTAAACAAGCCGGCTTCTCTGTACCACACCGGCCAAAGCGCCCGCTCCCGGGGCTGTCACCCCGCTTTGGAGTGGGAATTGGGGGGGGGGGTGATGGGGGAGGATGGAGAAGGAGGGGGGGGGATGCTGGAGGGGGGAATCAAGAGCTGCCGCGTGAGCCGGGGGCTTCTCTGTACTCACACCCCCCCTCAGCACACAATAAATACACCGCTAGAAAAACACGTTCAAGTATCAACACCCCCCCCCCCCAAAGCTTTGAGTGCCCCCCCCCACCCCAGGATCCATCCCTAAGCTCGGCCGAGCCCCCCCCCCGCCCCCCCCCGGGGGTGGGTTGTGCAGTTTGTGGAGTCACTTCGGTTGTTGGCTAAAAAATACAACTTAAAACAACCAGAAAAGGGTTTTTCCTCCCCACACGGGGGGGGGGGGGTGGTTTTAACACCGTGGCCCCCCCCCAACCCATGTGTGTGTGTGTGTGTGTCCCGTAAATGTGTGTCCTCTGAAGGAAAGGGGGTTAAAATCAGGGTTAGGACAAGTCCAGCACCAGCAGGGGCCCCCCCCAGCTCCATTTGCACCGTGGGGGGGGGGGGACACACACGGTGTTAACCCCCCCTCGGGGGGGGCTTTTTGCCATCTCTGAGCTCAGACGTGCCACCAGGTTTCAAGAGCAGCCGGAGGGGTTGGGGGGGGCCGAGGCCACGCGTGGTCCCCATGGAACCGATGGCGAGAGGGAAGAGGGAGGGATATGGGGGGGCCAGGGGGGGCCCAGCTCTTGCCCCCAGAGCCCAGGGGCTTCTCTGTAGCCTACGCCCGCTGGGGTGGGGGGAAAAGCCTGACAAGGGCCGGGATTTTCCTCAGTACTTGAGTTTTTTGGGCACTTCCCAAGGGAAACTGTCCCTACCGAAGTGGCCATAGGCTGCGGTCCTCTGATAGAGAGGCTTCTTCAGGTCCAGGTCCCTGCAACGACACAAGCGCGGTGCTCAGCCCCCCCAGTGTGTGTCCCCCCCAATCCCTGCTCCGTGTCCCCCCCCGTTACCTGACGATCACCCCGGGGCGAAGGTCGAAGTTCTTCTTGACTATCTCCAGCAGCTCCCGCTCGCTCTTCTGCGAGGTGCCGTAGTGGAAGATGGAGATGGACAAGGGGTGCGACACCCCGATGGCATAGGACACCTAACAGTGGGGATGGGGGGCACGGAATAAGCCTGAGGAACCCCCCCCGAGCAGCGCGGGGAGGGGGAGAGGCAGCAGCACCCACCTGCACCAGCACCCTGCGGCACAGCCCGGCCTTCACCAGGGATTTGGCCACCCAGCGCGCGGCGTAGGCAGCCGAGCGGTCCACTTTGGTGTAGTCCTTCCCCGAGAAGGCGCCGCCGCCGTGTGCCCCCCACCCCCCGTACGTGTCCACGATGATCTTGCGGCCCGTGAGGCCGGCGTCACCCTGTGGGGACACCGCCAGCAGCGCCCCCGTCACCGTCACCGTGGCGGGGCCAGCGCCGCGGGGCCAGCGGGAGCGCGGCCTTACCTGGGGACCGCCGATGACGAAGCGGCCGCTGGGCTGGAGGTGGTAGATGGTGTCGTCGTCCAGGTACTTGGCCGGCACCACGGCCTTGATGACCTTCTCCTTCAGCGCGTCCCGCATCTCGTCCAGGGACACCTCCTCGTCGTGCTGCACCGAGATGACGATGGTGTGCACGCGGATGGGGATGACGGCACCGCGGTCCTGCATGTACTGCACCGTCACCTGCCGACACGGGGGGGGACACACGGGGCCGTCAGGGAGGCGTGGGGACGCGGGGCACCGGGGTATGGGTGCCGCAGCCTCACCTGCGTCTTGGAGTCGGGGCGCAGCCAGGGCAGGGTGCCGTTGCGGCGCAGCTCGGCCAGCTTGGCGTTGAGCTTGTGCGCCAGGACGATGGTGAGGGGCATGCACTCCTCCGTCTCGTCCGTGGCGTAGCCGAACATCAGCCCCTGCGTGAGGGGAGGGAGGTGTGGGTGAACCTAGGGCTCCCCTGGCCGCGCTGCGGTGGCTCCGGCGGCGCGAGGCCTCACCTGGTCCCCAGCACCGATGTCCTCCTCGCTGCGGTCCAGGTGGACACCCTGCGCGATGTCGGGCGACTGCTGCTCCAGCGCCACCAGCACGTTGCACGTCTTGTAGTCGAAGCCTGGGGCAGAGCCGAGGCCACAGTGAGCCCGGTGTGCTGAGACCCTCCCTCCAGCACCGAGCCCTGACACCCCCCCACGTCCCCCCCGCACATACCTTTGGAGGAGTCATCGTAACCGATGTGCTTGATGGTGTCCCGAACCACCTTCTGGTAGTCAACGGCCGCGCGGGACGTGATCTCCCCCGCCAGCAGGATCATCCCCGTCTTCGCCACCGTTTCTGGGGGGAAGGAGGGTGATGTCAGTGCCGGTGGCACCCACCCTGCGCCAGTGGCACCCACCCCATGTCCTCCCGGGGGGAGCCACACTCACCACAGGCCACCTTGGCATCGGGGTCCTGCTTGAGGTGGGCGTCCAGGACAGCGTCGCTGATCTGGTCGCAGATCTTATCTGGGGGACAGAGGGTGAGGCTGTGACAGGGCACGGCCCTTCCTTCCGTTGGGAAGCGGAGCACGAGCCTCCCATTAATCCAGAGGGCTCCGACCGTGCACACAAGCCCTCGCCTTGTCCCCGAGCCGGCTTCTTAGCCTGGAATTCCAGGCATTTACCAGTTAAGCTCCAGTTACAGCCGGGTCAGAGCTGGGGCTCAGCCACGGATGGCGGTGCCGGAGGGGCCTGGCACTGCCAGGGCTCCCGGCTTTCCCAGCTGGAGCGTGCCAGCTTCCGGCTCCCGGGGGGTGCTGCTGCGCACCCGCCAGCTCCCACCGGATACCCAGCGCCCGGGATGGGCTATGGGAGAGGCCGAGCCCCCTCCGGCTCCCTGCAGCTTCCCAAAGGCCACCCGGAGCTCGGCTGTGAATAAGCAATTCCCAGGGACCGTGGCGTCCTTGGCCACGACCTTTTGGGCCGGATCTGGGAGAGGATGAGGCAGCACCGGGCTGGGACGAGGGGGGGGGGCGGCTCCCCAGGGCTCTGCTTGGGGTGAAAGAGCAAAGGGACGGGCCTTCCACCGCACCCGGGTGAGCAACTCCTTATCCCTGCGGCAGCAGCGCGTGACCCGGGGCGTGGGGAGCCCCGAGGGCACCGGCAGCGCAGGTGCCGGGCTCTGGCCACGCCATGGGGCAATGCGGCCCCCCAGGGGCTGTGGGGCACTGGGGAAGCCATCCCCATTGCTGGGGGGCGCTTGGCACCGCGCTGTGACCCACGGGGATCTGGGGGGAGGGGCTGGAGCAGCCCCCATGGGGGTCCCGAGCCTCCAGCGCGGGGGGGTAGGACCGGGGAGCCCCAATCCCCGGCACCCCCCGCTGAGGGAGACCCGCTGACCCCGCGGGGCACAACCAGGATCTGCTCAGTCACGGCTGAGTCACGGCGGCCCGAACACACCCCCCCCCCCCGCCGCTGCGTCACCCGGTAACAGCCCCCCAAACCCCAACCCCTACAGTACGTACCGTGTCATATCGCGACATGTCGCGGGTGTATGTTGCCCCCCCTTCCCACCCCCCCACAACACCCCACGCGGGAAGCACGTGCGCGGCGGGGGCCGCAATGCGGCGCGCGCCGCCCCGCCACTGCGCGCGCGCCCGCTGGCGTCATCGCGCCCCCCCCCCACCCCCCCCCTTTAACCCGCCGCCGGGAGACCCCCCCCCCGAGCGCGCGCGCGGCCATCAGCCCCCTCCCTTCCTCCTCCTCCTCCTCTTCCCCCCGCCCGCCCCGCGGCCTGCGCCTGCGCCCTCCCGCGCCCCGGCCGCGGCCCGCACCTGGGTGCCCCTCGCCCACGGACTCGGAGGTGAAGAGGAACGTGCCCTCCTCGATGAGCACCTCGTGGAAGCCGTTCAGTTGCCCGTTCATGGCGCTGGCGGAGCGGGGGCGGCAGCGGCGGCAGCGCGGGACCCGGCAGCAGCTCACTCGGCCGCGGCAGACTGAGCGCGGCGCCCGCCGCACCGCCTCTATTTGTACCCTCCTCGCCCCGCCCACCCGCCCCGCACAGCCAATGGCGGGCGCCGAACGCGCCGCGGCGCAAACCACTGCGGGCGAGCGGGGGAGGCGCTGGAAGTCACTCCCGCAGCGGCCGCTCCCGCTGCGCCTGCCCCGCGCCCTCCGCGGACAACCGGCCGCCAGACGGAGGGTCGAGAGGGCGGCTGGGCCGGGCCGCTTCCCCGCGGAGCGCGGCGGGGCGGGCATTAACCCGCGCGTCCCCCCCCGGCACCCCCCTCCACCGGCGCGGCCGCATGGAGCCTCCCGCGCTGCCCGGCGGCTCGAGGCGCGGGTGCCGGGCGCGCATGCGCGCTGCGCCGCCCGCGGGCGGCGGGGCCGGTCCCTCAGCGCCGCCGCCATCTTGCGGGGCCAGCGGCTCCGCCATTGTGCGGGCCCAGGCTCGGCGCGGCGGGACGGGCACCGGGAGCCGGTAGCGCTGCGCTAAGGGTTTAAACACACACGGGGTGCAGCAGCCCCAATGGGCCGGCACTGTCAGCACCACCCTCAATGGCCGTGCCAACCCCAGCCCGCCACTGGGACATGGGCTCGTCCTGTCCCGGCGCCACCCCGGGGCGGTCTCCAGGCTGGAGACTGTCCCACAGGGGATGGGGAAGGTCCAAGTCCCCCAAGCACAGTGGCAAAAGCAAGGAGGAGGCCACGGGCTGTGTGTCCGGGTGGGAAATGGACACGCAGGGATTCCTGTTCCCATTGGGATCCAGCGTGATGCCTCACATCGGGGTGGGAACCGCGCTTTCCATCCCAGCATCCCCCAAGCTTCAGGACAAGGCGATGCTGGCACTATTATCCCGCCTATTCCATGCTTTGTGCCAAAGTGCAGCCCAATTCTCCCACCCCATCCAGGTTCACCCTCCACAAGCACCATTCCCGGCAGCTCCCGCACCCTCCATCACCCACATCCAGCTCAGGATGAACAACCGGGAAGCCAACAGCATCTGGGAGCACCTGGGACATGGAGAGATCCCTGTTCCTGGCGCTTGGATCATTGTTACAGCACCGCTGCTGGCTCAGCGTCACCTGCTTGGCACAAGCTGAAGCCTTCGGGACCTCCATTGGGATCAGGATTGTGCCCCAGGGATGCTCCTGGAAGTGGGGTCTCACTATCAACACCCTGATGGTTTAGTGGTCGCCAAGTCCTGTTTATCCAAGGTCTGGCACTTGTTTAGTGTCCCTGTGCCCAGGTGATGTCCTGGCTCTTCCATCCCTTCTTCCCAAGGGGTGCTATGGGATGTCAGGGATTCCCATCGGACCTGGCCAAACGCTCCCAGGAATCCTCCCTGATGTGCCATAGGGACCCCGCTCACACCCAGGGAGTGCCAGGATCCGTGAATTCCTGAGTCCAGCTCCTCATCCCTATGGATGGTCAGGGCTGAGGTGGGGCCGGGGCCTGGAGCCATTGTGGCCTCTCGGTGCCTGATGCAACCGGGCGCTGCGGTTGCCAGTGCTGGAGCCGTCCCAGCGCCGGCACCGGCCTCTCCCTGGGATGCAGCCAGGACAGACAGAGCCCCGGCACCCAGGACAGACGGACACTGGGCACACGTATGCCCAGGGCAGAGGGGACACCCAGGACAGATGGACACCCGTGTCCCTGACACTGAGGGCAGACAGACACCCGTGTGTCTGATAGCCAGGACAGATGGACAGCCAGGACGGATGGCTGCACTCTGCACCCTGACACCCAGGACAGACGGACACCCTGCGCCCTGACACCCAGGACACATGGACACCCATGTCCCTGATAGTGAGGGCAGATGGACACCCGTGTCTCTGATAGCCAGGACAGATGGCTGCACTCTGCACCCTGACACCCAGGACACATGGACACCCATGTCCATGATACCGAGGGCAGATGGACACCCGTGTCTCTGATAGCCAGGACAGACAGACAGCCAGGACAGATAGCAGTACCCTGCACCCCAATACCTTGGACAGATGGGCACCCTGACACCCAGGACAGACACCCTGTGCCCTGACACCCAGGACAGACAGGCACCCTGCACCCTGACACCCAGGACAGACACCCTGTGCCCTGACACCCGGGACAGACAGGCACCCTGCACCCTGACACCCAGGACAGACGGGCACACAGACACCCTGCCCCACGGACAGACCCCGGGGCAGAGCCAGCGAGGGCAGGACCCCGGGGGAGCCGCGGGACACGCCTCGCCCCGCCCACCTCATTTGCATACACCTCATTAGCATACGGGGCGGGAAAGCACTCCCTTTTCCCGCCCCTGGACGTACACTGGGTCAGGAATCAGCTCCTGGAGGAACCGCGGAGCTGCCCCTCAGGGGCCGGAACTCGGGGGTGTCTCCGGGGGGGCTCCAGCACCCACATTCCCGGTCACTGGTTGCTGCTCCCGCTCGTCATGTGCAAACGCTCCTCCCGGTACTGCTGGGAATGGGAATAAACGGAGGGGGTCATGGGATGGGGAAAGGGGGATCCCCCCCCCTCAACACCCACTTCTAGTTCTGGCCCACACAGAGCCCCGGACCCGGCTGCCAAGGCACCCCCTGCTCCACAGGGACCCTCCACCCAGGCTGGTGGGTGCCCCCTGCACCCCAATGCGTACCTGCCCTGGCTGAGGGGTGCCCCGTGCACCCCGGGAGCCCCTACCCTCATTCCCAGGCACCCCAAGGAGCCCCCACCCCGGCTGCTGGGCATTCCATGCACCCCAAGAACAACCTGCCTTCCTTTGCAAGCATCCCAGGGCCCCCCTGCCCTGGCTCAAAGGCACCCTATGGACCCCCCAGCCCAGCCAGCAGGCACCTCAGTGTCCCAACAGCACCCATGCACCCCAAGGGCCCCCTGCCCTCATTCGCAGGCACCCTGTGCACCCCAAGGAGCCCCCACTCCAGTCTTGCCCTGGATCATAGGCACCCCCCCCCGAACAGTGGGGTGCACCCCAAGGCCCCCCCGTCCCACCTGGTGCCCCCCCCCGCCCCAGGGCCCCCCTCATTGAGACATACCCGCTCCGGTGGCGCAGCGAGGAGGGCGCCGCCCCCCCAGCGCCGAGGTTGACAGTTCGAGTCTCGCCTCCGCCACCTCCGACGGGCGCGCTGACCCCCGGCTCTGTCCCCATGTGTGTGTGTCCCGTTCCCGGTGTCGAGCGTCCCCGGTGTGTGTCCCCCCCGCTCCGGGCCGTGCCGAGCCCGCGGCGGGGCGGAACTCAGCGCTTCCCCCTCCGCCAGCGGTGTGGCAACAGCTCCGCCGCCCTCCTCCTCCTTCCTTCCTCGTCCCATGGGTGAGCGGGGACCCCCGGGAGCGGGCAGCGGCGGCGGGGCCATGGCGCGCCAGCCCGCGCTCCCCCTCGCCCTCCTCCTCTTCTATCTCCGCGCAGAGGCCGAAGCCGCCGCCCGCGGCCCCGCGCCCGCCCCGCGGAGCGCGGTGTTCCGGTACCGGTGAGTGGCGCTGCGGGAGCGGCCCCGCGCGGGGCGGGGCGGAGGGGGCACCGCTGTCCGCGCTGTCCCCGCAGGATCTGCGACGTGGACCACAAGCGCCTTTACCTGCGCGACGGGCGGCTCGTGGCCGGGCACCTGCAGGGGGCCAACGCGGCGCGGGAAGGTGAGGGGGGACCCCGCGGGGGGGGGGGACACAGATGGGGACCCCCCCCGGGCGCGCCCTGACGCGGGTATGGGGGGGGTGACCCCAGAGAAGGTGTTTTGGGTGCCCAACCGCGCCTTCGCGCCCGCCCGGCTGCCCGTCATCATGGGCATCCAGAACGGGTCCCGGTGCCTCGCCAGCGCCCCCGGCCCCCGGCCCAGCCTGTGCCTGCAGGTCAGCCACCGCCAGCGGGGGGACAGCGCGGGGGGGGCACCGATGGGATGGGGACACCAAGGGGAATGGGGACATCAGTGGGGATGGGGACATCAATGGGAATGGGGACATCATGGGGACACCAATGGGATGGGGACAATAATGGGGATGGGGACATCAATGGTGATGGGGACATCATGGGGACACCAATGGAGATAGGGATATCGATGGGGATACCAATAGGAATGGGGATATCAATGGGGACACCAATAGGAATGGGGATATCAATGGGGACACCAATGGGACGGAGTCACCAAAAGGATGGGGACAGAATGGGGACACCAGTGGGAATGGGGACAGGATGGGGATGGGGACACCACAGGGATGGGGACAACAATGGGGACACCAAAGGGATGGGGACACCATGGGGACACCAATGGGAATGGGGACACCACAGGGATGGGGACATCAACGGGAATGGGGACATCATGGGGACACCAATGGGGATGGGGACAGGATGAGGATGGGGACACCAATGGGGATGGGGACGTCAATGGGGACACCAGTGGGAATGGGGACATGAAAGAGTTTGGGACATGAAAGGGATGGGGACACCCTGGAGAGGGGACACCACGGGGCTGGAGTGACCGCAGCCCCCGCTGTCGCGGTCCCCCGTCCCCGTGTGGCTGCCCGGTGCCGTCCCGGTCCCATCCCGGTGCCGTCCCGGTCCCGTCCCGCGCCGGTGCCGCCGCAGGACGCCGACATCCGGGAGCTGCCCCGCGCCGGGCCGGCCTCGGCCGCCTTCACCTTCTTCCGCTCGTACCGGGCCGGGCTGTGGCGCTTCGAGTCGGCCGCGAACCCCGGCTGGTTCCTCTGCACCTCGGCGCGGGGCCACCAGCCCCTGGGGCTCTCCCGGAGCCACGATGCCACCACCCGCCTCGACTTCTACTTCAGCGCCGCCGAGTCCCCGGAGCCCGGCACCGCCCCTGGGGACGGTGACACCCCCACTGGGGACCGGGACCCCCCCACTGGGGAGCGGGACCCCCCCATCGGGGGCGGTGACACCCCCCGGTGACCCTGGTGACGCCGCGGGGCAATAAAGCTGCCGAGGGCACCTGTTCCCGTGTCGGGGGCTCCGTGGCTCGGGCCGGGGCGGCCCCAGGGTTGCGCCACCGGGACGGGCCCGGGCGGGAGGAGCCGCAGCCGCCGGCGCTGCCCCGGCCCCGGCCCCGGGCACGTCCCGGGCTCGGGCGGCTCCTTCCCGGAAGGGGGGGACGCTGGAGACGCCCCAGCCCCGGCGTGTCCCGACCGGCACCGGGACACGGGACACGGGGAGTCACGGGGCGGGGATGGAGACGTCGGAGGGATGTGGGAATATGGGGAAGCGGGGGGACAGGGGGACATTATGGGGACCTGGGCATGGGGACAGGGGACACAGGGATGCGGGGACACAGGCTTATGGGGACATGGGGATATAGGGGGACGCGGGGACATGGGACAGGGAAAATGCGGGCATCACAGGGACATGGGGATGGGGCACACATGGAGGGACACAAGGATATAGGGACACAGAGGTAAGGGGGCACCACAGGGATATGTGGATGGGGCACATGGGGACGGGCCCCACAGGGACACGGTGCCCCGGCCCCGGTGGCAGTGGAGGGGACACAGGAGACACGAGGGGGCACAGGGACATGGGGGGACACGGGGACACAGGGACATGGGGGAACACGGGGACACAGGGACATGGGGGACACGGGCACCGGGTGAGGTTTCACCAGCCCCGGCCCGGCCCAGCTCGGTCCCGCCCAAGGCCGGGGCCGGGCTCTGCCCCCGCCGTCTATAAGAGCCGGAGCCACATCCTGGGGCACGCTCGGGGCGGGCTCGGGAATGCGGCGGATCAGCCGGTACCGCGGGATCGGGATCGGGATCGGGATCGGGAACGAGCCAGGTCCTGCCCGGCAGCAGCTGCAGCGCGTTCACTCTGGAGTCGACTGAGTCCAGCCGGTGAGCGGGGACGGGCCGGAGACGGGCTGGGGTCGGGATAGGGGCGGTCTGGGGTCGGGATGGGACGGGCTGGGGTCGGGCTGGTCCCATCCTTTACCCGGGATGCGGCACCCAGCGGGTGCCCGCCCTCACCCCAACCTGTCCCTGTCCCCCCGGGGCAGCAGCGGGGCCGAGGGGCTCCGGGGACCCCAGGAGCGGCCCCGGCCCCTGCGGCCCCAGATGGGGGTCTCGGCGGAGCCGGGCGCGGGCACCGGGGATGCGCCGGAGGCTGTCACCGACCCCGACATGGAGGCCTTGTTCGAGGAATTCCTGGGGAAAGGTAGCTCCTGGGGGCACAGGGACACGGACCCACCGTGCCCGTCCCCGTGTCCCTGTGTCCCCCCAAGTCCCTGTGTCCCCGTGTTCCCATGTCCCTGTGTCCCCCATGTCCCTGTGTCCCCGTGTTCCCATGTCCCTGTGTCCCCCATGTCCCTGTGTCCCCGTGTTCCCATGTTTCCATGCCCATATCCATGTGATGTCCCCATATCCCTGTGCAGCTGAGACCCTGTATATCCCCTGCACATGTCCCTGTGTTCCCATGTCCCCCATCCCCGAATATCCATCACACCTGTGTCCCATGTCCCCATCTCCATGTCCCTGTGACACCCCCGTGCCCCATCCCCACATCCCCCCATGTCCCCATATCCCTGTGACATCCCCATGTCCCCATGTCCATCACACCCATATCCCCCATCCCCGTGTTCCCGTGATGTCCTCACACCCCCATCCCGTTCCTAGTAGCCATGTTCCCCATCCCCATGTCCCTGCGATGTCCCTGGCACCCCCATGCCCGTGACACCCCCGTCCCCGTGTCCCTGTGACACCCCGTGTCCCCCCCGTGCCCCCCCGCGCCCCGCAGAGGTCTCGCCGGATCTGTCGGTGCCCGCGGTGGCGCCGCCGCAGCCCCGGGGCCGGCCCCACCACTTCGTGCTGCAGGACACGGAGCAGCGCGGGCTCTGCCTGCGCGGGGGGCGCCTGGTGCCCACCCCCCTGCAGGGAGCCAGCGCCGACCAGGAAGGTGGGTGCCGGGGGTTGGGGGGGGCCCCGCGCCCGCGGGCGCTGCCCCCGCCCCACGCGGTCCCTCCGTGCCCCGCAGAGCCCATCAGTGTGGTGCCCAACCCGCGCCTGGAGCGCCGGCGCTGCCCCCTCATCGTGGGCATCCGGGGGGGCAGCCGGGCCCTGTCCTGCAGCCCCGGCCCCGAGCCCCGCCCGCAGCTCGAGGTGACGGGGGGGGCAGCCGAGGGGGGGCGCCCTGGGGTGGGGGGGACCTTGGTGTGGGTCAACTCAAGATGGGGAATCCCAAGGTTAAGGCACCCCTAGGTAGAGCATCCCAAGGTGGGGGCACCCATAGGTGAGTCAACACAAGGCTGGTCAACCCGATGTGGGGGCACCCCTAGCGGGGGGCATCCCAAGGTTGGTCAGCTCAAGGGGGGCAACACGAGGTGGGGGCACCCTGGGGTGGTGGGGACCCCATAGGTGGGTCAACCCAAGGTTGGTCAATCCAGGGTCGGGGCACTTTGGGGCGGTGGGGACCTAGGCATGGGGTCAACCCAAGATGGGGAACCCCGAGGTGAGTCAACCTATAGTCGGGGCACCCATAGGTAGATCAACCCAAGGTTGGGCAACCCAAGGCGGGGGCACCCTGGGGTGTTGAGGACCCACAGGTTGGGCAACCCAAGGTTGGGCACCCTGGGCTGGTGGGGACCTAGAACTGGGTCAACCCAAGCTGGGGAACCCCGAGGTGGCTCAACCCCAGCTGAGTCAACCCAAAGTTGCTCAACCCAAAGGGGATCAACCCAAGGTGGGGCACCCCAAGACTGTGACACCCCCACACGGTGCCACCGCGAGGAGGTGTCACCGGGGGGTCCCCGTGGGTCGGTGCCCCCATGGCTGTCTCCCAGCGCTGCCCCCCCCATGGCAGGATGTGGGGCTGCTGGAGCTGTTCTCGCGCGGGGAGGGGGCCACCCCCTGCACCTTCTACAAGACCTTCGGGGGCTCCACTCACACCTTCGAGGCGGCCGCGTGCCCCGGGGCCTTCCTCAGCACCGCGGGGGGGCAGGAGCTGGGCCTGGCCCCCCCCCCCGGCGCCACCAGCTTCTACCTGCACCGCAGGTGACCCCCGGCGGGGCCATGGGGGGGGCACCCATGGGGGGGGCACCCGGCGACACCCCCCTGCGGGCAATAAAGAGACGGAGCCTGGCTCAGCTTGTGGGGGCGTGTGGGGCGGGACAAGGGCCATGGGGGGCGGATGCGGGGCGGGAGCGGGACACGGCGGGGGCGGGACCGCGGCCGCTCGCGCTGAGGGGGCGGGGCCAGGGGGGCGGGGCCAGCGGCAGACACGCCCCGCGGCGCGCGCCGGCGGTGCCGGTAAGTGGGAGGGGGGGGAGGGAGGAGGGACCCAGAGACCCCCCCGAGCCCGTGGGGATCCCTCGTGACCTTTGGGTGCCCCAAGACCTTGGGGTCACCCCGCACCCTTCGGGGTCACCCCCGAAGGGCCCCCCCAAAGCCCCGCGGGGGTTCCCCATAGACCTTCCCCCCTGCCCGAGCCCCCTTCGCAGCCTTTGGGGTCCCCCTCACCCCTTGGGACCCCCCCGGGGCCCCCCCATCACTTTCGCGGTGCCCCCTCCCCTCCCGGTGATGGCTTCTCCGGTGGCTGCTCTGGGCTTGTGCCGCGCTGCGCCCGACGCGGAAGCGATGTGTGGGGCGCGGTGTGGGGCGCTGCCCCCCCCCAGCCCGTTTCCTGCCCCGCGGGGGGGTCCCGGCGGCTGCTCCCCCCCCCGGAGGTGCCCCCCGACCCCGGACCCCCCCCGCACCCCAGGCGCTTCCTCCCCCTCCCCCTCCTTCCT